>NC_063044.1:43644965-43934319 GCF_018812025.1 Megalobrama amblycephala
TTGAGTATTGCAGTAGAGGAGATATAATCACTTGTCCTAAAATGGTATGATTTTCACAGTTTTGAATAGATGACGGCAAAGTTTGTCTCGTATTTATTGAAAATGTCCAACAAGTCGTGGGGGAAAATAATGTTTTTCCTAATTTCATAATAAATAATAGCACCATATGAAAATAAGTGTCTAACAATGAAGATAAATCTCTCATGCTATTTGTATATTATTGAGTTTTTTTCTTAATTTTTGCTGTCACACCATTGGACACATTTACGGTACAGTTCAGTAAAAATGTGTTAAACAGTGAAAGAACTGATAAAGTTGTTGACCCCTCATATTTTCTCAAACATCAGACTTCACACTACAAACATGTATTTTCTCTTCAAAAACCTGTAATGTATTCAAAGCAAACAATTCCTTTGTTCTGATATATGTTGACATTTTTACATTTTAAAGTAACTGAACATCTGCCAATAAATATAAATATAAGGAGCAGTCATTGTGATCTCGCAGGATAAGCTCACTTTAGTGTTTGTGCAATACATTTTCTGCTCCTATTTATAAAAGGCTCCAGACTGTGACCAAATAATCGCATTTTATGACCTTTTTTTCCTGCCGGTGCGACTAACGTAGACTAACCGTGTTCTGTACAGATGACTTTTACCACCAGTCGCTGAATAAATACTTCCAGGTCATACATGAACGATATATCTGTGCCATCTTCATTTCTTCCACTTTCAAGACAGAGATGACCCTGCCTGCCGTTTGTTCCAGTGAGATTTTAATACGCTTTCAAGGTACGCCCACTGCCCTTAAAAATGGACAGTGGGAAAGATACACGTCCGACTGCAGCTTGGGTGGGGAGACAACTAGAGCAGCGAAAATGTTCATTTTGACTTAATTTATGATTCTCACAGTGTTGTTCTTTATGAAATAAATATTATGTTATCACAAGTTGTTAAATATATTACCTTTTGTTAAAGAAATGCTTTGAAATGGGAAGTTTTAAACGTCATTGCGGGCGATGAAGGCTTGGCGCCACTCTTAGCCTGAGACTGGCACACACACGCACATCCTGATCATTTATGTTTGGAAGTTTTCACATTGGCTAATTTTTAAACCAGTGCAAATTGTTTGTTCTTCTTTGTCTTTAGAAAGATATGGTAACGTTATTCACTAACGTTTCACATGGATCGTGCTTAACTCAAATGCCATAATTAATACAAGACACCATCATGCCAAACTTGCATTATTAAAGCAGCAATAAACTTATTCAACCAAATAAAAAGATGTCCGAATCGCACCACAAAAACTAAACTGAGCGACGCTCAACGGCGACCCAACTTTGGCCGAGCGTCTCCTTGGTGTGTCAGGGCCCTTAAACTAAGCTGAAGGACCCTGACTCTCTGCTCTTTCCTCACTCCGGCTGACATGGAGAATCTGCTGAATGGATAAATGTGAGGAAAAGTTGAAACACATGACATCACTGCTTGGACAATTTCTGTCATCATCTGCCTTACCTCTGATGTCATACTACCTGACTCCTAAATGGCTCCGGACATTCGTTCCTGCCGAAACCATTCGTGCTGCAGGATGTCCTCCATGGTCGCTCTCTCAGATGGATTAAGAGCCAGGCACCATGTGATCAACTCCTGAAATTCTGTAAGGTGTCACAAGAGTGACGGTTAGTCAGGTATGTTCTGTACGTCCACAAACTAACGCTGATACTCAATACTAATACTCAATGTTATTGGTAGTTAACTGTTCTCTGACCTGCGGAGACTCTGGAGTCAAAACTCAGGCGGCCATCTTCCTTTCTCAGGGGGTTACAGCTGCACACCGTTCTGTGCATCATAATCCCCAGAGACCAGACGGTGGTTGGCTCGGCCTCATATTCAAAATCCGCAAAATATTCAGGAGGGCAGGCGAATCCTGTTCATTAAAAAGAAAGAGATGTTCAGTACAAATCTCCATTTTCACAAATCTATTCTTAGCTAGTATTGGAGCTAATCACAATAGTAACACAAAAAACCGACTCACCAATGAATTGCCCCTTAATGCCACTTTCGGCGACTTCACCGCAGCCAAAGTCTATCAGTTGGACCCGGTTCGTCGCCGTGTTGATCACGTAGTTGTCTAGCTTGATGTCACGGTGGAAGACGCCTCCGTCAAGACAGTGCTTGGCTGCGAGCACCGCTTGGTACATCAAGCTACGTGCCTGTGATTCACTCAGCTTTTCCTGGAGGATGAATCCGTACAGGTCTCGGCAGGACTCAGAATATTCCAGGATGAGGATGAGGATGTACTGATCTTCCTCCTCGAACCATTCCAGCATGTGCACAATAAAGGGGCTCAACGGAGGCCGATTCAACAGACGGTTTAGAGGTTTAGGTTTAGAGCCACTGCAAACCGGCCTGTTGTAAGCTTCTTGATGAATTTGACAAAGATGAAGAAGTTATTTTTGAAGTGCACTAGATGAAGGCACTGATCTATATGGTACAGTTGGTGAACATAAGAGTGATTTACCTGCTGGCCATCGGATCTCCGGATCCCTTTGCGCACAGTGCCGAAGTATCCTCGTCCAATATCCTCTTCCACGTCATAAAGTTCAGACAGTGGAACTGTGAAAATGTCCCAAAAAACATGTTAATATATGAGATTCATCGTCTTACATGACCTGGAGTCTCTTTATAATCATACTTTAAACAGGGAATCAGGAAAATAATCCTAAATGGATCAAAAGTACTACATTCATCATCACGTTACTTTGGGAATGGCAGATGAAGGATCAGACATACTGCGTGTGTTTAAATACACAGACTTACTAGACAAACTAGACTCTGGTGTGAAACACTCAGTGGAAGAGCAAGAAAAGGTCAAATACTCACGGGGAGATGGTCCCGGGCAAGAGACGGCTCTTAACCAGGATGGATCTTCTCTTTCCTTTGAAGCAGCACCTGGAGATTCTGGAAATGACGGAAGAAGATCAGTCAGATCCAGAAAATCCATTGGATCATTAAGAGATGGACCCGGCTGTGGATCCGCTGAATCTGTGTCCAACGGAGGCTGTAGATCGGCTTCTTTATTGCCTCGACGTTTCACATCCAGAGCGTTTCTGAAGAATGAAAAGAAGCGACTCTTCATGCTTTTGGGCTGTTTTTCTGAAGAAAAAGATTTCTAGTTACGTTTGGAAAACTTGTTCACCTGTCGAGCTGTTCTCATCGCTGCTACAGTACGAGAGAGTTCGCTAGTTCTCGCCATGAAGCTCAATAAAGACTCACAGTGTTTCCTCAGGAGAAAGTCTCTGCATTGATGGGATTCTCACTGAACTGATGGACGATAAACACACGAGCTCGACTGACTGTACTGCGGCCACAGGTGCGGAGCTCCAAATATCCTCCTGACTCCCAGCTATGGAGTTTTGTCCTCTGTAGAGGACATTATATTTTAGTCAGTTTCTCTGAGACCGTACAGAACTACTTATACATCTAGAGCAAAAAGAAAAAAATAACATTTCAGCAATCAAAAAGCATAAACATAAGTCCAATTAATTGAAATCATGAAACTTAAACAGTTTAATAACAATTTATTAAAAGCTTGATTAAAAATGTAATTTTTTAGGGACCCTTTTAGGGATAAAATCCATTTTATTTTTTACCAAATTCTGTTTTAAGTTTTCTGAATTCCATTTTAATGCTTTAATTAGATTTTAATAATAATAAAAAGCATAACTAATTACTTGAATTCATAAAAACAACATATTATTATTTTTAAAATTTCATTTCTATTAAATTAATTTTTTTTATTTACATTTTCTGGCAATCAGATGACATACATTTAATTTATCTTTAATAATCATCCGGCATTAAACAAACTTTTTTGTCAAACTAAGTGCTGCACAACAGAGCCTTACTGTTAAAATTACAACTATTCCTTAAATAATAATAATAATTACAGTGTATAAAATAGACGGTTATGAATCATAATTATTACAGCATAAACCTTCAAATTACATGGTTTTGAACTGTAAAATAGACAAATAGTAAATTAAGTGCTGTCCCGTAAAACCATAATATTTAGGGAGTTTACTGACCCGTAGCTCTGCATCTGTTTTAAAGGTCCCGTTTTTCGTGGTTTTTTGAAGCTTTGATTGTGTTTATAGTGTGCAATATAACATGTGTTCATGTTTCGCGTGTAAAAAAACCCAGTATTTTTCACATAATTTACTTATCTGTATACCGCTGTTTCCACTGTCATAAAAACGGGCTGATGACTTCCTTGTTCTATGAAGTCCCTCCTTCAGAAATACGTAACGAGTTCTGATTGTGCCAGCGGTTCCTGTGTTGTGATTCGACAGCTCTGAGCGCACCGTGGCCGGAAAGGTCACGCCTCTTACCATAACGTGGAGATGCACGTGCTCAGTGTTATTGTAAACATGTCTTTAATTTTACCCTATCAATTTGAGCCGGAATCAGACCCGGTGATTGGACTGCGGGATGAAAATAACAGCGTTTCGACGTCATGGCGACAAACACACTCTACAAACGCAACTCTTGTGTATTCCTGTGGGCGGAGGTTAGTCAAAAAACTGTTTTAGTGACGTCATTAAAGAAGGAAGTAGAGGGATGTAGTCCAAACTGGCCGTTCGATGTAGGCGACTTCTGTTAAATAAAATATCTTGCTTGGCATTGAACTTTGAGCTTTAAAATTTTACAGATTTTATTTATACTCTAACAACAACATTACACACTAACTAAAGTTTGAAACATGGGATCACGAAGAACGGGACCTTTAAAGTAAGTGAGGATGTCCTGCACTCCTCCAGTGTGAAACTATAATGTGCTGTATGGACGTCCTGTGCTGCTTGACAATACACTTGGGTAGCGTACGCTTGCCTGCATCAAATGGCATCCCAACCAGGTATGTGTTGGTGCTCTGCAGTGTCATTGGCCCGGGTTACAGCCCAAAACACGCACCACTCTCGATGACAGCTGCTCGATATGATCGTACAGTTGCAGGAGTTACAGTTACAAGACTTATGTGCAGGTCTTGGTGCCAGCTCGGATAAATCCAACATGTCATTGCCATTCAGAGTCAATGGCTCATGGGCCGGAGACGGCTCCAGTCGCTGTTGTGGAGGCATCTGTTTGAGATAGTCACAAACTGCCCAACATGCTCAGCCATGAGAAGTCCTCTAGTTTTTTCAGCAATGCATGCTTCACCATCTCCATAACTTTCCTCAAGTCTTTGCCACAACATGTCAAGGCCTGATTTAGGATGAATATGTACAGAGCGAATTCTTTTTTTGCCTGATGACTCGAGTCCTCTCCATTTTGCCTTCAAAGTTCCTCCTCGGGTGTCAAGTTAGTCTTAAACGACGCTTTCCATGACCACTAATTTGGAGGATGGTCATCAATTGAAAGGTCTTTTTCTGTCTTTACAGGATAGTGTCTGTTGGTGTGTCTCTTAAATCTGTTTTTGATGTCAGCTGTCCAGCAGGTTGTGTTAAATATCCACTTTTGGTATTTGTGAGTACTACTTAAAAGTACAGCCATCGAATTGAAAAGATACCACAGATTCCTTCTATAAACACGATGGATTGGCTTGTAACACTTGATGTCTCTTCTCTTTACTCGAATATACCTAATGAAGCGGGTTTGAATGTGTTCAAGTTTTACTGTAAAGCTGATGATATCAGAGTACCGATAGAGTTTATAGCAGATCTTACGACATTAGTCTTAACAAGAAATGATTTCTTATTTGAAAAAGACTTTTATTTACAATCTCAAGGTACAGCGATGGGTACCCCGATAGCACCAAATTATTCATGTTTAAATTTGAGATTATATCCACAACAACAATCCTTTGTGTTCATATATTAAGATTTGGATGTGATTTATCTGTGATTGTTCCATGATATGGTCAGGCTCAAAAATGGATTTAGATACATGTGTGTCTTTTATTAATTTGAGGGTTCCTTCAATTAAATTCACAATGGATAAGTTGTGATACAATACATTTGTTGGACGTAAAGTTAACCATACAAAAGTATTTCTTACAGATAAGAAGTAAATATTAGCAATGGACAGTTTTCATCACACTCCTCTTAAACAGTTTGCCATTTAATCAACTGTGTAGGCTAAAACATAATTGCAATACTACAGATGAATTCGATAAACAAACTAAATTACTTGTTCAACGTATTTGATCCAGAGGGTATTCAGGGTATCCAGAGTGTTTGGTGAGCTTCTCTCCCCCACTGCAGCACTTCCTGTAAACCAAAGCCTTACATCACCCGGTATTCCCAGACAGTCTGCCATCCACACAGCAAACATATGATGGGGGATTTATCACCATGGGTGTTACAATGATCACTTCCGGGTGAACATGCAGGTCCATCTTTGCTGGTGTCAAAACAAACTCTGTGTTAGTGTTTCATTTTAATCACTCAAGGTGTTGAGAAATTATTACTCGTAAGAATACACATTTAACACTTTATGGTGATTAATCCCACACACCCAGTGTATTGATTTAATGTTGACTTAAATGTAAATATTGTAAATACTTATTTTAAAATGGTAATGCTTAATTCTGATGTTTTGAATGCATGACCTTTCAAAAGGTCAGAATTAACCTGTAGTTACGGGATGAAAGATAAGCGTTCTTATAACGGTTGGGAACCCTATTAAAGATACTTTCACCAAATGACAAAAAAAACTAAGTTTAACCATCCAAATCCTGTCAGTTCTACAATGAGGCATTAATGTCAGTATCATGCTGAAACTGCTGCATTATTTAACAAAATCATTAAAATCAGCACAAAGAAAATGAACAAGTCACCAACCCTATACATATATATATGTAATTCATTGTCTATTTCATTGTTCATTCATTAATTTGCCTTTTATGAACCTAATCATTCACATTTGTGTTTTTTCTTAAACAGATCTCAGTGTTTCCCACAGGATTGAGTGAGACTGTGGTGGGGGGGGGGGTAATGTTCCCTCTAGGGGTGTATGGGGGCATGTCAAATAAAAATAAAGAAAATAAGAAGAAATAATTAACACAAATAAATACAATAGAGCAAAAACACAATATAAAGAGTGCGTTTCATGTTTTTCAGGTACAGAACTTGAACAAAGTAATCAAATGTAAAATAACAGCAGATTTGACTGTATAAATTAAAGATGAATCCTTATTAAAGTTACAAAAACTATTCAATCATTTGATGAACATTAAAATTATATTAGGCTGCAATGAGTGCCCTCTAAAAGGTATCTTGGACTGTATGTTTAAAGATTATTTCAGAGGACAGATGGTTGGCTTGATGCACAAGATCATTGATGCTGCATTTGATTCGAATCAAGGACTGTGAGGGGATACCAAACGTGTAACAAATCTCAAAAAGGAAATGGATGTCGTAAGAGGCCTGACAAATTCATGGTATTCTGATGTGACGAGCATGTGTGTTTACACCAAAGAGCCAATCTGTGTAATAATAAGAAAAGTTCTGGATGTGATGTCTGGATGTACCGAAGAGTTAGGAGTTACTGTGGTTCTCTGTATGTGCACAATTGTAACAGATGTTTGTGTCTCACTGCGTTCAAACAATGCTGATGATGCCACCATCGGCAAAATTGTCGAAACGCTGGTCAATCACGTCCTAGACCGAAACATGATAGCCTGCAGAGATTTTCTTTTATGGTTAGACCACCTGTAATGTCATTAATACCGTTTTACTTATGTGTATATAGGGCTGGGCGATGTATCGAATGCTTTTGTCACGCGCATTTCGTCAGTAAAGCCGGTTCCCTGATTACTGCTAAATCGCCATCACCTGCTTTCAAATGGAGCGGCATTTAATAGCCAGAGCCGTAGTTCACTGATAAGCCACGCAATATCACGTTCAATATTGACGGCGATACACATCGATATTGAACGCGATATTGCGTGGCTTATCAGTGAACTACGGCTCTGTCTATTAAAGAATAGCCAACTAATTCTATAATTGGAATAAGTCGTTATGTCTGTAACATAGAGATTCTTAGAGGCGAAGGGAAAGTGGATCCAATCAGATTATTAAACAAATACACATATAGCAAGGAACATGGATAATGTCAAGTAACACAAAACAGAATCAAGGACTCGATATCAATGTGCATTTCAGGTTTTGGTACATCATGCTATCATATATTACATATTAAGGCACATCACCATGACTGATTGATCATTCAGCAATACTTAAAATGAATTCAACTCGAATTAAACAACTTGTCTATTGTTAAAAAGACGGTACGTAACGCAGGTTCATCGCTCCACTCAAAATATAGACTCTCTGTAGACCTACAGCATTCGAAGGGGTCGTCCTCTGGAATTGGCCAGTCGAAGGTCCCATTCGTCATCAGATTGAGACGAAAAGTCGATTTCACATTCCTCACGGGGTTTCATCAACTTAATGAGGTTTTGGTCATGGAGTGACATGTTCCAGCAGGTTGATATGGTTACGACATCATCGGGCTTTATCACCTTGTACCCAGTGGCGTAGCGTCTGGGCATGCAAGGTACGCACGTGCATATGGGCCCAGGTGGATTGGGGGCCCGCTATTACGGGCTTAACCCCAAAGTATACTGCGGGCGTCCGCGCACCGTACGCATCGCGAAATTTTCGTCATCAGGAGGGTTCGCGGACGTCCGCGTTCCCCGTTCGCATGCAGCCCAATTTTTGTGATGGACAGTGTGTGTACTGAAAACAGCCCATGCGAGAGTGAATTGAGTGCTTAAAAACAAAAGTCCACTAGATAATGCGCAGTGCACACACCGAAAGCGTCTTTCTGCAGCCAAATACTTTCAAAGTCTTATACGCGCGTCTGTGCGCGAGACAGAACCTGTGTACATATGTTCATAAAAATGAAGTATAATAGAAATAATGTTGCCAATAACTTGCTATAGCCTATGTTAAATGTACTGAAAATCATTAAGAATCTGAATAAATGGACCAAAAACCCTTCTTTAAAAGGGTATGCAATGTTATAGTTCTCAAAATGAGCTTGCATTAAAGCATACAAACATACGCAGACTGCCAAATAAAATGCTACCAGTGATCTTAATAGTCTTTATAATGTGACTAAGACTAGTGAAGGGGGTGAAAATGCCTATCGCAATAGATCAAGAGTGGACTTCTGTATGCAGTACGACACTTTTCTTACATGATGTCACTGCTTTCTTAGTCACTAGACCTTTTGAATTTAGATGTGAGAATTTATTGTGCTCACATTAATTTGTACAAAGATCATGTTTGAGATGTATCTATAGCTTTACTACAGTGTGTAACTTTTATTAGCCCTCCTCAAACTGAATGAAATCATAGCTTTCAGCTTCTGATCTAAAGCTTTACTGAAACCTTTCAAATGGTGTGAATAATAACGTACAAATATCGTATAATACATGTTGACAAGTGAAAATGACCTATTCTTTTCTTTATTATGAAGCCTTCAGCCAGATCCTTGTTTCTCATGATTGTAGCATGTCTGAAACTTTTAAATAAGTCCTATTTCAACACCACAGGAAAATGATTTTTGTCTAATTGTTTGTCAAAAGAAAAAATAATGTGGTTTAGTCGTACTTTAAAAAACAAACAAACACAAAAATCTTAAAAACATTGTGTCAGAAGTATTTGGTAGCCTGATATTCTTGTTTCATCATGTACTAACTTCATATTTATTAGGCTGATGAAAGTAGTATGAAATAATAAAAGTACATTTTATAAAACAAAGAATGGCATTGTGTCAGAACAAATGGGTATGAATATATGTTTGCTTTTAACTTTTTATTCATACTTTAAAGCAAGATTATCTTTAAAAAATGTAATACAGTATTTGATTTTCGGTAAAACTATCTTACATATGTAGTGTTTTCATCCATTGTCATGAGTCTTTTGACTATCCTTAACGGTTTCATTGTGTGAGGAACTGTGTAATATCTAATTGTTAAAAACATTGCAGCAAAAAATATTTTGCCATTATTCTTTTGTTATATATTTACTACGAATTGAAACTATAGAAATAAGAAAAGTAAAATCATATACATCTATGAGACATGTGCCAACTAAAAGTTTAAATGTGTGTTTTTTAAAACAAAGAAACATATTTAACAGATATACTAGGTTTATCTATACTATACTAGGTCTATACTACAGAGCTTCTAAAGGGACATGGTGATGAAAAAAAAATGAGACGAAAATCTTTCATCTGTCTTTAGAAATGAAAACACACTTATGACACAAGATTGAGAATGACATGTTCTCACGCAGGTGAATAAAACACTAAACAACAAACTTACATGTACATACTTGTGTGTGCATTACAAAATGTGTATTTTGAAAGCTTTTCTGTCAGAAACACAAGAACAAGACTGATTCTTGTCTTTGAAACCTAGAATACCAGCACTTATTCATTCCCTCAGTGTCTGCACTGACAGAATAAAAGAGCAGAATTCACAAAAGGTTGTACAGTCTGTCACACAACCTATGATTATTTTAATTTCGAAGTTCTTGTTAAACGTTCACCGGTTCCTGCCTCCTTCTTCCCGTACATACAAACTGTTACACAGAAAAACACCAATCCCCTGGGCGTATTTGCGAGAGGCTTTGTTTCAGCGTTCAGACCGAGTGGCTAGGGGCTTAGTTAGTTCAGGAGACAGGCAGAGGCAGAGAGAGGGAAGAGAGAAAAAAAAAGAGATTAAAAAAAAAAAAAAAATCTTGGTCCGGTTCCTGGACACACTGCTGCTCAGTCCTCAGCCAGCAAAGAGGCTCTTCCTCGCGTTCCACACCCGTGCCTTCGTTCATGCAATGATATTTTTGTACTGGATGCTCGGTGACATTTCCTCTCTCAAGACCATTAATGGCTCGATCCTCCTCCGCCCCCTGGCGGCCGGCGATGGCTCCTCGGAGCGAAAGTCTGTTTCAGGTTTGGCCGTTTGAAGCCGCAGCAACACTGTCATTACTCCGTTCCTGAAGCTGTTTTGAAATCGCCCATCCTTTATAAGTCCCCAAAAATTCTCGTCGTTTTATAATATTAATATTGCCACTGTACTCACATGACGATTTAAATATGTTTTTAGTACATTAATGGCTTGAGGAGGAAGTGTCTCTCCCTATGGCCCACGGCAACGGATTTCGGCGGATTAACGAAGGTCTCCTCCGCTCACAGCGCTTTTCATTTTTGGGTAAACTAACCCTTTAACGCTTCATTCGCGTCTGGTGTGAACGCACCATTAGGCCGGGGCCCCTGCCGCCTTGGTGGGAATCGTTTAGCAGAGTGGGGGGGCACTGTCAAGGCTCTAGCGCAGGTTTGGGCTGAGCGATGACAGGCACTGGTTTAACCGGCTTGAGACGGTGTAGTTGGACCCATGGTGTGAAGGGTGGAGCTGGCGGACGCGTAGGCTCAACCGGCCAGGGCTGAAGTGGTCCTGCAGGACTTGGATGGGTGAGCTACTTGGGCCTTCCAACTGATAGCGGTAGGCAGACAGAGGTGCGCAGCCACGGCTTCGTTGAGAGGGGGCAGCTTTTCATAGGTTTCTTCCTCAGTGCTGTCAATGATGGAGAGGCAGAAGATTGCAAGGGAGGCTGAGTAGGGGGCGTGCCAGGATTTGGTAAGTTCATCGTGAACTTCTGGGAAGAATGGGGCTGCTTGCTGACGAGGGGCCAGATCCACCAAATGAGAGAATTTGGTGAACTGGTGAGAGCTCTCTGTGCAGAGAGTGAGGCTCGTGTGATCTGAGCCGGTGTGAGCTCACTTGAATCCGATCGCTCAGCCCTCTCACTCCGCTGTTTCTTCCTCCGAGGTTCCTGGGAGGGAAGAGACGGGAGAGTGCGAGGGGCAGATCCGTTCTCTGGAAAGAAAGCGATCCGGGAGCGCAGAGAGATATACTCTTGCAGTGAGAGCAGCTCATCTCAGTGAGCATGGATTCTGTGTGGGATTTACCCAGACTGGCAATGCAGGCGTGGTGACAGGAAGTGCTCCATTGGTTCGTGCAGTTTAAGCTGCATCACAATAGATTCATACAGTTCCATCTAACCAACCAATCAGCTCGCTCAGAGCCCTGCTCGGCTTTTGCCTTGTGCAGTTGCATTGCATTATTAAATGCAGGGCTCTCAAGCTCACGCATTGGGCGTGAACACACGCATTTCAACCCGTTCACACGCTCACACGACACCTTGATTTCTCACGCAAGAAATCTCCAGGATAACGCACAAGTTGCGCCGCTTTAGAGGAATCAAGCGAGTTCCCCATAGAGTTCGAAGGCCCTCCACGCACCAGTTAATCAATAAAAAAAATAGCTACCGGACAGCCATAGAAAATAGAATTGCGATCCGGGTAAGATTTAGATTTCCCGCCACAACAACGTTTACGTTCTGATTCCAACGATACATTCTGTGATCACGGGCTCGCTAGTAGTTAGAAGAGGACATCTGTCAGTCACATTGATTCACATCTGGCTACAGACTGAACGTGATTGAATGGGACCATATCTATGAGTAGTCATCTTTGTGTCCAGGCAGCTGGTAGGTTAGTTAACAGTTTGTCCAAGTACTTTACGTGAACTTTCCTAGTGAGGGATGGAATTTTTCAAAATATTGTATTCGAATTTTGGGCTATAAAAAAACGAATATTCATTATTTAAAGCTGCAGTCCGCAACTTTTTTGTGTTAAAAATGTACAAAAATATAATGAGAATATACAACATGAATCCATTTTCCAAACCGTTTTTTGTCTTATCCTGAATCATTATGGTACACTTATAATAAGTGTTTATATTCTGACATTTCAGCCTGACTGGTAGGACCCGCCGCAGAGTATCACAGAACTGCGTGACTGCCATAGACATACATGGAGAAAAGTAGCTCCGGCTAAATGTTCCTCCGAAGACGTGTGCAGTTCTTTATAACCGCTAGAGGGCCAAAAATGCGGACAGCAGCTTTAAATTACGATTATTTTGAGAAAATGTTTTTAGAGACGTTTTTAAACATTTTTTTATTCAAGTTGTCATCACATTTCTGAACAAACTTATTATTAGGTAATATACACAACAAGTTTACGTTTTATCTTAAGGTTTTCATTCAGTTTAAAACATTAAACAATATGTGTAAACAAAAAATATCGGCCTAAAGAACAAGCATTATAAGCTCAAGCAGTGACCGGGAAAAAACACTGCAGAACGTAATGTACATATAATGTACTCTAGAGTCAGAATATGGTTACCATGTATATATTGTTTCACATTATAATGTTGAGGAAAAATAAATAAATAAAATGTGTATGATTATATTACCATTATCTCTCTATCTCTCTCACTCACTCACTCACTCACTCACATACACACTAAAATGCTGAATTAAATAAATATTTTTTTATTTGTACGAATTTTGTCATTTTTCTATCAGACCCCCATCCCCACCCAAACCCCCGTGCAAATCTCACTCTGACTCAGTTCAAAACTTGAGGCCCTGTTAATGTAAGCTTCATATTCTGGAAAAAGGAGTTTTGCCCATGGTCTTCGACGCAATACGAGTGAATTGTATTGGAAGTGAACTAGCCCCAGACTACAGAATTAATGCTCTAAAGACTTTTGCCTTTTGGAAGATCAGTCTTGTTCTTGTGTTTCTGATTGTTTGTCTTGTGTTTCTATCTGCTCTTTTATTCTGTCAGGGCAGACGTTGAGGGAATAAATGGGTGCTGGTATTCTTGGTTTCAAAGACAAGATGTTGTTTTGTGTTTCTGATGTTTGTCTTATGTTTCTATCTTGTGTTTTCCATGTTGTTTTTCATGTTTCCTAACCCTAACCCTTGGTCAGAAAAAAACTGATCAAAATTCAATCATTTTTTAAAATTATTATTTCATAAGGAAAAAATGCAAAAAAAAAAGTCCCACACACAATCAGTACTTGCTGCAGCTACATTTACTACACTTACTACATATCCTGCTGGTATTTGGTGGTGTATGTGAAGACATATGTACATATAAGACTGTTAAAAGATATAAACTAGATAATTTAAAGCTATTTATCTGTCTTTAGGAATGAAAGCACACCATTGTACCATTTGTTTAACCATAATTTTTCTAGAGATCTACCGAATGGTGAAAATACTGATTAAAACTAAAGTAACGAGCCTGGTTTGAAAATGTAAAAAGTAGAAAGTACACATATGTGTAAAAATGTACAGAGTGAAAGTAAAATGCTGTCAGAAAAGTAAATAAAAGTAAAATACTGATACCACAAAAATCTACTTAAGTATGGTAATGAAGTATTTGTACTTTAATACTCATCTCTGTTGATGAGTAAACATTAGTTGACCAAATTTTAATTAATTGGTTAGGACAAAAGCTCCACAGGAACTGGCAAAGTCTGTGCTGGACAGATCATTAACACATCTGGTCCATGTGGAAATTTTGTGTATGTTGCACTATTGTTAGGCACATTTTTTCCTGATACAGCCAAAAAAACAGACTATTTTTATCATATCGTTTCAAAGCAGCTTTACAGAGAATGTCAACATTACAATTTAGAGAATGCATTTAGCTAATAATGTAATAATTTAGGAAATTAATTTACAATTATTGTTAGCAATTTAATTGAAGGTAGACGCAATGAGCTCCTGAAAAAAATGAATTACATATTAACAATAATTAGGATATATAGAAATTTGGGAATGTCAGTTGAGATGCTTATAAATCAACCATTCAAAATTAGTAAAATAGCACAAAAATTCAGTAAAATTTAAACAAAATTATTGGTTTCATTGGACAAAAAACAAAACAAAAACACTATGCTTATGAATACTACTTAATGGAATTTTGATTGTAAAAAATAATTTGATATTTTGAATGCGTTTTGTCCATTCATTTACACAACGACTGCATTTCAGGGGCCTGAAAACAAGCTTTTGAAAATGATGCGTCTATTTCCATGTAAGAGACTGTCCTCCAAAAAAAAAAAAAAAAAAAAAAAAAAAAAAACGAACCTATAGGTCGTTTTTCAATCACCTTATTATGACTTATATTTACGTTTTAAAGTCATGCGCCCTCTAGCTGGCGTAAAAATAATGACAGTTTCGTGTTGCGTCTGTCGTCATGACGTATGACCGTCATTACCAATCAAAATGCATGTTAATTTAAATGCAATGTGTGGACTTTTTTTTTTTTTACATAATTTGTCCTATTTCCATTTAGAAAAAATAATTTTTATTAACGACTACACCTACTCCACACCTAAACCTACCCTTAGTGATTTATAGTGCATATACACTTCATGAGCACGTGCTCCCTGGGATCGAACCCACGATCACATGATTTCATATATCATATATTCATATATTGTTACATATTGCAGTGTTCTGCCAATTGAGCTATGAAACACTAAATATGATGCAGATAAAATGCATTAAAAACAGTGTCCTGTTGTCAATAGGGGCGCATGGGTCTATTCTATCATCACATAATGATATAGAATGAATCACACTCAAAACCATGAATCACATCAAACAATAACAAAATGCAGGAAGTATGACAAGAGAACATGAGCTTGCCAAATACGGAGAAGAACTCATGAACACGACATTTTTAAGCAGGGCGTTTCCAGTTTGGATTTAACTTTAAATATCCGGGACAACAACAGTTACATTAGATGCTGTTACCCAACCACCTGAAGTGTCTCTGATCCAGAAGCCTTGCTGATATTACCCTTGATTGAAAAACTTTGGGTATTATACAGTACTTTATAATATTGGATAAATATTTCTACAGCTGCAGAAAGAAATTGTAATCAGTAAATTAAATTATTGCCATAACAAAATTTGCCTCCTGTGGCATTAATTTAAGATTACAAGAAAGAACAGACCACGAAGGAGTCTTCTGCACCAGACCGTAAGTACTTTAAAATGCTTTATTGAGTCGCTCAGGACCTTTTGGCGTCACTTTTTAACGGGGTACCTCTTTAGCGTCATTTTTTGACTGCAGGGTACTCCATTGTTCATGGAAACCTTTGGCATCAACACAGACACTTGGGCACGGGAATTTCATTACATCAGCTTTGAGTTGAAATGGCATCGTCTCTCGTGATCAAATGTGTCAAGCTCAGGTGTATTTTTTAATTAAATGACAGTGTTCATGGAGTGTTTTTTTTTTTTTGTTTGTTATTAAAACCTTAAGTTTCACTCTGTTCTTATGTGGGCCTTAGAAGTATATATTGCAAACCGTTTCCTACTTATAGCCAGTGGTGTACCTTACGGAACAAATATATATGGGAATATACTGCAAATTATAGTGCTTATATTTTTCAATATACTGCAATATATGCATTGACCATGTATGGCTATTGATACATATAAAATATGTATAAATGAAGACAAAAATAGCATTACATTCATAAAGTTTTAGCTTTTATTGTGCACATATATTGCACACACATGTTCCCATATAAATGTGAATGTGTTGCACACACATATATACACACATTCATGGAATGAGTTACAATCAGTGGTTACAACAGACTTCTAGTTCCCAGCATGCTTTGCTTCTGACAGTTAAAGGATTGTAAATGTTAAAATTAAGTGCTATTTCATGTGTTTTGCTCAATATTGATAAAGGGGGAGATCTGTTAGTGTTAAAGTTATATTATTTTGGAATTTAAAAGGTTTTCTGATATGTGTGAGTTTGTGCTGTAGAGAAGAGCCTGTGGTTAGGTTTATGATTGACTGAACACCATTAAGACTATAATAACTTTATTTAAAAAGTAACGGCTGTGCATGCTATAGTACAGTGATAGTCTCTTTGGTAGAAACTTTAGTACATGCAGGTGTGCTTTTGTTAACAAACTTGAAAATATGAAACATTTAAAATGTAAATAATTATAAAATATAAGAAATGTGTTACATAATATATTTTACCATATATACCTATATTTATACCTCATGAGTAAATATATCTGCAATATATTATGCATGCAGTAGCATATCTGATTACACATAAATCTATATATTATGAAGTATATTACTGAATATAAAATTACATACATTATGATATATTAGTAAATATATTATCACATATTTTTCAATATATGAAAAGTGGAAATTCCTTATGTATTATTCAATATATTGTAATATATTTACGCAATGTATTTTTCAAATATACTGTTAAATCATGTAATATATTGATCATTCATATATAGGGAAATATATTTTCTTTCCATAAGGGTACTTAAGAGCAGTTTTAGTATATTTGTACTTAACTCAAGTATTAATATTTTTGTTAACTTCTACTTTTACTTAACTACATATTAAAGAGATAATTGATCATTTTACTTTAATACATTTGTCCAGACCCTTTTGTTAGATTTGTAGCTGCAAAGTGGAAAAAATACCAGAAAGCAGTCTTTGCTGATAGGTCATAGTAATATCCAGTTCGCAAATTAATCTTTTGATCAGTTCAGTTCCTTTGAATTTGTCAAACTGGTTCAGGAAGAGGTATAAATTATTCGTTTCGCAAACCGTGAATCTAAATCTCGAGAAGCACAGAGCAATACATAACGGCTCTCCACTTGTGATCTAAATTGAAGACGCTATTCTTCATGTAAGTTTTAATCTGGGTTTATCAAGGTAAATATTTTTTAGGCTTAAGTAAACATTTTGAAATTGTGATTACGTGCAAAATAATTGTTTGATAATGATAAGTCATGAAAAGTTATGTGCGATAAAATATGAGACTGAACTCTCCCACCGGTGGTTGTGATGAAAAAGATGAAACTTGTTCTTCTGTGTAAACATGTGCAGACATCTTTGACCATCACGCCTCCTTATTTCCATTGTCCTGCATCTCGTGTTGTTAAAAGACCAAACAGTTCATGAGTTAAAGGGACAGTTTACCCAAAAAAAATCTGTTATTTACTTACATCATGTTGTTCTTTATGGAAAATAAAAGAAGATATTTTGAAAAATGTATATACTGTATTTAATTTTTTATTTTTATTTTGGTCAATACAATAAAAGTCATTGGGGTTCAGTGTCGTTTTGCACCCCTTTTTCTTTGTTTGTATGGAAAGAACGTTTTATCAAAATATCTTCTTTAGTGTTCTGCAGAAAAAGAAATTCATACAGGTTTGGAACATCTTACAGGTCAGTAAATGATGATTATCAGGGGAAAAATGTTAATAATTTCTTGACCTTTAACATCCAGCAGTAGTTAAATGGAAACCACCTTATTTCACAGTCATTGTTCAGTGGGCCATACGATTTTCTCAGACGCACCTGGCTTTCATGATACTGATTCACACAGCTTCATAATACTACTTCTAAAATTGTTTATTATATATTGAATACAACTATTCTGTCAAGAATGTGTCGATAACTTAGGTCAGATTCAACTGAACCTGAGAATAATAAAAAACAAGGTGAAGGTGTCAAGTTACACACCGAAAAAAAATTTACACTTTTGACATGCAAAGCACATATTCAAAACCTTGAAAAACCACTGATGAGTAAGTTAATCAGTGTTCCTGAGAATGAACCTTTCCTTTTATATGAATTAATAGCAAAGCAGATGAAAGTTCAGATGACTGACTGCTACAATAAAGTGTTCATAAATGCATAGTTTGTTTGCTGTTGAATGCAGATGAGTGAAGTGTGAGGTTTGAATAGTAGGACTGAACAGGGTTGGGCAGTATTTATGATACATGTATTTCAAATATAAAATAGTATTTTGTCATTTGTATTTAGGGTTGATGAAAATGGCTTTGTATCAAAATACTTTAGTTTTGTAGTTTTAAATTACTGTAAAATACTATGTAGAAGTCTACATGATGATATGAAAATGCAACCTCTGATTGGTACCTAATCAGTACCTTGCCCAGACTTATTGAGTTCAGAACAGATGTTAAGTTTTGGTGTTCGTTTTGGTAGCCTAAGCTAAATAGTTTACCAATTTATATAATGTTCTTGAAAACTATTATACCGAGCAGCAGCCCCCTATATTTATGATTAACAATCAAATGATTAATTGGTTAAAAACTAGTTGCTATGAATACAGGTGCCAACAGTTGTCTTCTTATGAATGACTTGTTTGTCATTGAGTCAGTGTTGCTGATGCGAAGTAGGCCCTTCATTACCAAACACCAAGGAACTAAATTAGGATACAATTATGAGTCACAGGGATATGTGAATAGTTGATCTGTTAAAGCAGCATAATATGTAAATTTTTGCTGCTAGAAGTCGCTTATTCAGTCACTTATCCTTGAGTTTGTGGAATCATGGGATGTGTTGTCTTCACATCTACAGCCAGTGGAAGAGAATCGGGATGGTCCTTGGTCAGAAATCATGTTTATGGATGAGATGAGAGTATTAATGTTACTGTAGTTTGAAGCAGAGCAGGCCAAGTGCTGCAGCGGATCTTTTATTATGCCGCAGTTGCCCCTTCCACTTCTTTCGGTCAAGCATATGTGTGGTAAAGCAGTGCTGTTTGTCATATTAGATACATTTGTGTGTTGAAAGTTGTTATAGTGCTACTCAGTCCTTTCGCTTGGCTGCTATGAGACACTTGTTGCACACTGCAGTAAGCTAGATTGATATTAGTCACGGTAAAACATGGTACTCACGATAAATCAGGAAAACAAGATTTAAATAAGAATCTGTATTTTATTTTAAAATACATTTTGATGTATTTTTGCCCAACCCTGACTACCAGTGTGACTTCTTCTCATGAAAAACATCTGATGCTCTCTAGCACCAAGTCTTGTCACGCGCCAGAACTAGAGCTTAGATTCTCTGCCCGAATCTCTGCCGCGGGCCGAGATATATTTCCCGCCACCGTCCTCAGGCCGGGTCGGGTCGGGCCCTTGATAAAGCACGTCACGTGTCATGCGCAGCGTCTCGTCCACTCGCAGTCTCGCACGCGTGACGCATCACACCTGCTGTGTGTGCTGTTCTATTCAGTAGCTTAAGTGCAACATGGAGCTTGAAGCAGCAAAGAAAAAAATTAAAACAGGAGAATTAACTTTGAGCAAGTTTGGAGGAAAATCAGAGGTATGGAAACATTTTAAACTAGCCGTGTGGAGTGACAACATGGGCCCTATTTTAACGATCTAAAGGCAAAGTGTAACGCGCACGGCGCAGGTGCACTCAGGGCGTGTCCAAATCCACTTTTGCTATTTTAACGACGGAAAAACGGTCCGTGCGCCGGGGCGCATTTTTGAAATGGGTTGTCCCTATTCTCTTAATGAGTAATGGGCGTAACGTTCAATAAACCAATCAGAGTGTCTTCTCCCATTCCCTTTAAGAGCGAGATGCGCCCGCGCCATGGCGGATTGCTATTTACATGGCGGAATTTGTTGGCGGAAAAGCTGAATGCTTTTCAAACGAAGAAACCGATCTGCTCGTGCGCGAAGTTAAAGCATGTTTGTGTGATGCGCATCCCTGTGTGTAATAAGCAAAGTCAACGCGCACTGTGGACGCGCCCAGAGGCGCAGTTTCTACCAACTCGCTCTAACAAAAAAATATTGCGCCATTGACTTTAGACTTTAGACCAGGTTTGAGTTGGTCTATGGCGCAGTCTATTTTCAGCTCCTTAAAATAGCAATGCGCCGGCAATGCGCCTGAACACACCTCTTTTTTAGACCAGCACGCCCATGGGCGCACTAACTGGTGCAAATGCATTTACTAATTTAAGGACGTGGCGCTGAACGGGAAAATGCGAATGGCGCCGGACGCAAACTAGCAAACAAACTTGCGCTGCGCCTTGCGTCGCATTGCGCCGGGTGTATTATAGGGCCCCATATGTGTTGGCTTTGTCTCGTGCATTAAATGCGGCACGCTGCTCACATATGACAGCATAAAAAAGGGGACTTCGACGATGAACAGACACATGAAGCAGGCTTGCCATGACAGAAATTATGATAGTAGTCAGCCTCAGCCCTCAATGTCCTCTTTTGTTACTTCTCCAAGCATTCCCCTGAGGGCAAGGCAAGCCATCACAGAGAAATATGTTGAGTTTTGCTGCAGGGACATAAGGCCATTTTTTTACATTGTAAGTGGCCAGGGCTTCGAGCGGCTAGCTCAAGAATTAATCAATGTTGGTGCTACATATGGTCGTGTATCACATTATTAAAAATGGTCGGGTTTAAATCGGGCTCGGGCTTATAATTACAGTGAACGTGTCGGGCCTGGCCGGGCTCGGGTAGGGTCGGGCTTGATTTGTTGGGCCCGATCTAAGCTCTAGCCAGAACACACATGCTTTAGTGATGTGAACCTTAAAGAGTATACAAAGAATAGCCTACTACTACTAATAATAATAATATAAAGAATACATTGCATATTATACATATTTGTCACAGTTGGTTGTGAAGAGCAGTGAGGAAGCAGGATTTAGATGCAGCAGTGCAATTTTTTTATTAAGAAAATCACTGAACTCAAAAACGTAGGGGATCTATCCACATAAAGACAAAATCAGCCAACTAAAGACTAAAACTCACGGTTATAAATACACAAGAAGATGAGCAGCTAAAAGAGACAAAGTTTGCTCCAAATCTACAGAACAAGGAACTGAACACAAATAGAACAGAATGAAATAATATAAAAACAAGAATCTCTAAGCAGACGAACAGAAAACTAGAAGTGACAATATTATATATTTATAGACTATACTTTATACTCTTTCAGATTTACATCACTAAAACATGTCTGTTCTGCCACGTGACACAAGTTGGCACTAGTGAGCATCTGATAAAGATGCTTTTCATGAGAAGAATACACACTGCACTCAAGAGAAATTATCTCACATTGTGTTTGATTTTACGGGTAGCTGTAAACTGAGGTGACATGACAGACTATGTTCAAGTGTTTATATTTTTATCTGTAATTGCTGTGTTAGTTGCCTACTGATGATCCATTTAACTTAATGTTTATCAATCACTTACATTAATGCCTGTTTAATTATACTTATAATTATTTCTCTTTTTAAGGATCCTAATATAAAGAAAAATGTGGAGTGACATCTTCTACCCTGATAATCCTAAGAGAAGGGAACAGCTCATCCGCAAAAATCAAGAGTTTAAAGATCTGATTGAGAACAACTTCCGAGCCACCAACCAACTGATTGATGTTATGAACGATCACTTGAGCTGCTCCTTCCAACATATCAAGCTGAATGAGGAAGCTTCTCTCCAGGAGAACTGTAATGTGATGATTGAATGCATGCAAAAGATCCAGGCAGTGGTAGAGAAGATTGACAAGGAGCTGAAGGAGAAGCTGGATCCCACCCTGTATGAGAAGCTGCGAAGCCTGTCTCTGCTTCCAGAAGACTTTAATCTGGTTTCAAAAGTTCTTGAAGTAGTTTGTGGTGTTGCAACTGTGGTATCTACTACCGTAATTGGTCTTTTAATTAAAAATGGAGTAATTCTGGAAAATATAACAAGTAAGTTTGTTATAATTGGAGCAGGGACATTAGCTTGTGTTGGGTTGGCAGTGGTGTTCATGGGGATTGACATGATTGTTGAGGCCATTCTTGGGAGCATTGAGCGTGATCAACTTGAGAAGGCCCTGAAAGAGTATGACAAAGCTTTGGATGAATTCAAACCAGCGTCTGAAAAATATCAGGATAACATTACCTACGTCAGGATCAAAATTGAGGAAATTAAGGATTAGAAATGACCGTTTGAAATGTTTGCTTTTTCCTGCCTAAAATGTTTGCTGGAATTATTAAACTAATAATTGTTATTACATGTTTGTGCTTAAAAACATGCAGAAATATATGAAAATTTAGCTCAAAGTGACATTGTGAAATGATATGCAGAATGTAGAAAAAGAAAGAGTCAAATGAGTTGTTCTGCTACATCAGCTCTGCAGCATATTTTGAGTTTTTTTTTAACTAAATTAATAACTATTGATTTTTACAACAGAATGAATCAATACTGAATTTACTTAAGCTGAATCAATACTGACAATGACACTATTTTCTTCTAGAGCTGCTGTACAGCCAAATTTATTTACCTGTTATCACTGTAAAGCTACTTTAACTCAATCTGCATTGTAAAAAGTGCTATATAAATAAAGGTGACTGGACTTGACTTAAAAAATGTTTTTGATTCCACTAGGGGGCAGTAAACAGGAAAAAAATAATCTACTTATCACCTTCTAAACAAAAGTTATTTAGATTTTACTAAAATAAGGTATTGGTGTCTCCAAGTGTACCTTTATCATCTCCATTTGCGATGTCTAAAATAATCAGGCATACCTGAATTTAACAGAGCGCCTTACCCATATACATTGGAGTAAAAGGATAAAAAATGGTCTCATTTTATAGAAAACTCTCTAAATTTTAACACAGTTGTGGAATATTACTTATATTCACAATTTTATAATAAACACAGATAAAAAGTCAGATTTGTTTTTATTATTGAGCTTTAACTGAAGGGACGCAATGTCTTTTCTGAAGTCTCCAAGTTTCCTCCATAAACCCAAATTATTCAAAATGCAAAAACAGGCTTACTGCCTGTAAAACAGTATTTTTAATGTGTTACACTTGACAAGAGAATGATCTAACACATTATCACCTAACTTGACCCATGTCATTATATGCCTAAGCAAAATGAGAGTAAGTAGCAGTTCTTGCATTTCATTTTCATACACAAAGCAAGAAAATAAATCAAATGTATAGAGAAAAATGTGCAAAAACAGATTGTAGCAGACATGAAAGTGTTAATGGGTTTTTTGCTTATGTCATGTGTTCATGGTTGGGGGTCACAGGGTTGTGTAAGAATGGGAATATAAAGGTGCGTTCACGCGGCCTCGTAATTCCTGTAGTTACGAGATTCTAGCTTGTAAAAAGCGTTCACGTCCTCATAGAGCTCGTAATTACAGCTTGTAAGCTGGGAGTTTTCTGAAAGCTCCCAGATGCACCACGTGGCCGCTGTACCACCTGACCACTGTAGATTCATAGGTATTGATAGTGGTGCCATGGAAACGCTTAATTCCCAGTCCAAGAACATGAATAGCTCCGAATATAACGTCACATGTTGTCATCTCAAGATTTTGGTAAATACGAGGTGGCGTGAACGCAGCATTAGTCACCAGTTCACTGATAATGGCAGGGAGAGGGGGTGAGCAGGGACGATGTATTTCTTTGTTGACCACAAAACTTTTATACCATTAAAGCAGAACTCAGTAAGATTTGCGAAGCTCCCCCTACAGGTTGCTTCAGTGAATCACAATGTCGTAAATACTCCAAGCGCAGCTCTGGACTACAACGCTCACCAGCGCAGTACACTGTCAATAGTATGTAAATCTTTCAAAAGGAAATTAATACTCAATTTGGACAACAGTCAGGAGTAACGCATGCCTTGGCATTAGCTTTGAAATCTTGCATTGGTCTAAAGTGAAGCCAGTCGTTGACGCAATGTAAACAATATTCTGGGAATTTACTATACTATTGAAACTACCGGTTGAACTGCAGTTGTCTCACATAAAGCTCGTACATGACAAATAGAGAAACACTCATCAATCCCACCATGTAGTAACATAGCGGGCGAATTAGCATGCTTGCTTCTCTGCGAGCCGATAAGCTAAATACATGCCACATAACAGTGGCTATATCTCGAAGGACATGAAATAACAATAGATCTAATGGAAATAGTAAGAAAATAAAGTTGTTTGGCAAGGTTACTTACAAGTTCAACAACATAAAAGCCACGTCGGAATCGGTTTCAGTTCAGTTCTGATTCACTGAATCAGTTCAGTCCTTCGCTCTGTTTCAGTTGACGCCATTCCGTAAAAGCTGGTCCAAGGTTGACTCGAGAATGAGCTCTCTCTCGGTCTAGTTGACGTTTTCTCTTCCTAGAATCTTCGGACAATGGTTTCCTCCGTTTTTTTTTAGTGGCTCCGCCATGACTGATGATGACATAAATGTTGTTTTGGTATGATCGAAGTGAGATCATACTTTGAGAGGTCGCTATGTGTATACACAAATCCGCCGCGAACTCTATGGGCGCCGCCATCTTGCCTGCCGCCATTACTGCGTGCCTGCGAAGTGTGACCGTGTGACACTTGCCGGTGCCCTCTAATGACATTTCAATTAAAGCGCATCCTGCTCAATAAAGAAAATGTCTGGTGAAAGGGAACATGGGTAGATGATGTCAGGCAGTGGCCAAAACTTACCGATAAAGGTAATTTAATATTGACAACATAATGTAAAAATGTAATGTAATGTAATTAAGAAGTGTATTAATTGATGACAACAATAAAACCCAACGCTGTCATTACTAGCTGTGTTGCTAATATGTTCACAAGCTTAAGTTTTAAATAATTATTAGGCCATCCTTAAAAATATTCTTGTTTGCCATAACCCGACCGACCCTGTCAATTTAGGACCGACCAAATTAATTATTTTTTCCCCTTTTAGTCCGACCGACTTGCCGATTGTAATTGCATTAAGACCCACGGATTTTTTTTTACTCTTCAAACAGCTAATACAAATGCAATAAAATGTGAGACACACGCAATGACGCTTTTCACACGCTCTCACGCCACACATCCATTTTCTCACGCACAGAAAAATCGCGAAGTAAAGAGGACACAGAGACCGACAGACTAGACAGAGCAGGTTACTTATGATAGAAAAAATCTCAGCTCTCAGATTCTGTCAATTTTATTACGAAATTCAAACAATAAATACCGTTTTGGTGCTTGTAAATGTGACATGCTAGAAATACAGATTAAAAAATATTACAACATCAAACGACGTATAAAGTTATGTTCTTGTAAACATGTTTTTCAAAATGGATTTATGTATTCACACTTACCTTTGTCTGAGGTAAATCTCTCAGAAATGACCGAACGCTGTCAGCTAGCAGCCCCTCACACAGAACCTGTTTTGGCTGATATGTGTACTGTATTACATCTTTATTATATTTTTACTTATATCATTAAATAAAGTTGTTATTATAATAAAAAATGCATTATATTTAAATTGTTATTTTTAAATAATACTGCCAGCTGATAGGGCTCTCTGTATGTTTACAGCATCAAGTTAGGTGAGTTGTTTTTTTCTTGAGAAAAATTAATGCCTACCTTGTGTAGCCTAGCTAATATTTATCCAAATGAGTCAATATTAAATCAAATCACAATAATAATTAAATAATAATAATTGAATAAAAATAATAAAAAAGTGTAGCTTACCAGAAATTGTAGCCTACCATGTAAACATTGTAACATGTCACTAAACCTAATAAAATTCAGCTTAGTTACTAAAATGTTTTGACAATCACAATACACTTAATGTGATGCAATAAAAAAAATTTTTTTTTACATTTTTTACGACCTACCGACCATTTTTTATTTTTTTGGCTGTTACAGCAAACCAAAATATTTTTAAGGATGGCCTTAGCCACGACCAGTTGTAGCAATAAAATACACGTTCTTACAGGTATTGAAGATTATTTTATTAATCATCTGGCATGCGATGAGCCATCTCGGTTATGTGTTTCATCCACTTTTGACGCACATCTTGGTCCTCCGCTCGACCAGGAACTCTGTGCAATCCGTATGGCCGTAAACATGGGCAGTCAATGTGCAACAAAGCTTCGTGTATTACACAAACGGTTTTATTCCAGGCCTGTAGTTTTGTGCTGTTGTTAAAACAACCAACCACACTACACGCTCTGCCCGGCATCACTGGACAGCATACGTACTAAAAAAACTATATAGCTAACATCTGCTACAGCCTACGGGACCAACACGCTACTTCTGCTACTTCCTTAGCAGCAAGGCACGCAGTAATGGCGGCGCTGCTTTACTTCCGTGTTTCGCCGGATTTGTCTATATTGAATTACCGTCTCGCGTGAACGTGAACATGAGGCGAGATTGTGTCGGGTCGGTGCAGCTCAAGTTGCAAGTGCTGTATTCTGGCGTAGACGTCCCAGAGGGGGTTAGTGCTCGCCTCAAACACACCACCACAAGTCAATTAACCATCGTAAGGACTTAGAAAACTATTTATGAAGGTAAAAAAGTTACTTAGTTCTGCTTTAAGAAATATCAGTTTGTGCAATAAAAAGAAAAGCAATCAGACGTACTTTTTGCCTCACCGATATTTAATTTATGCGTCATCAATGCAGTCACTGTCTTAGTCTCTCAGCGGCTTAGAAAGGACATAGTAGCCACTATACAGATAACTCTTTATTCATTCTCACAAATCATGTTTTTTTTGGTTTTTTTTTTTGTGCATTCAGAGTAATATCAATCAAATTGCAGTTGGGATGTTTTGATTAGTTAATAATAAAATACAGGTAACTCACAAAATTAAAGTTCATTGAGAGTATGTTTTATATATATATATATATATATATATATATATATATATATATATATATATATAAAAAGTTTTTTTTTTTTTTTTTTTTGAAAAAGTTGATAACTCCATTTCATGTTTCAGTTAAACAAAACCAAGTTGCTTTGTAATAGTATTTAAAACACACACAAACACACACACACACACACACACACACAAACACAAACACACACACGATCACACTCTCTCTCTCTCTCTCTCTCTCTCTCTCTAACAGCAGGCCCAGACAGTACAATTTCCACACTTTTATTAGTCCCGGGTCCAGTGGACCTGAACATCTTGTATGTAATATAAATGTGTAGGGGGGTGTACAGTGTGTGGTCATTGAAAATGTTTTCTGATATATGTTCTTCACAGAAAATGAGCCAAGGCCAATGAGTCTGAGTTTGAAAATATAATTTTTCTTTTGATAAAAAATGAAAACAGGTCCCACAGGCCTGAACACCATACAAGGGTTAAATTAATTTGAAGCTATTAAAAAAAAAATTAAGTTATCTCCAAGCCCCCCTGGAGGACCACTGGCCTACACAGTCTTGGTGCTTTACCACATCGCCCTCCACTGGATGTATAATGAGCAGCAATTTTATGCATACGGTTTATTTTGGTGAAAGTAACTCAAAAGTAATGCAAAAGTAGTTTAATGCATTACATTTCAGAGACAGTAATATTGTAATGTAACGAATTACTTTCAAATGACAGTAACTAGTAATATATTTTGTATTACATTTTGGAAGTAACTTGTCCAACTCTGTTTATGACCCGTCACCCCGATTGGCAGGTCATCGGGTGTCATATTTAGGGTCAGATAGATTTATAGTTAGCTATTTATGTGGCTTATCCCTAGGAAAAAAAGTATACTCAAGCACGCTGTTTATTTGCACATTTAAATTTTGGGTCACAGACAACATAATTTTGTTGCTTAAAGGTTAATGTGTTGGTTGTCAGGGGGGAAAAAAACATCCCTAATATTTACATATACATAGCTAGCCTATATATGAAGAGTTCCAATGCAAAAACCTTTTGCAAAAAAAAAAAATCCATCTGACATCTTTTCTTTTAAATTATTATTTTTTTTAAGTTCACTTTCAAATGAAAATTACCCCAAACTTTACTCACCCTCAAGTCATCCTAGGTGTATATGACTTTCTTCTTTCTGATGAACACAATCAGAATTATATTAATAAACATCCTGATGCATCCAGGCTTTATAAAGCAGAGAATGGGACCAATGAGTTTGAAGCTGAAGAAAGTGCATCCATCCATCATAAACAGCACCTCTGTCTCATCGCTGCTTGAAAGATTAAGCCAAAATGCCCTGATGCCCACAACAGCGAGAGCCATAGTACGGCAGCAACTTCGCGCCGCACCACGTGAGGTGCGTAGATTGAGGTCTGTCATGTTAGAGATCTCCTGCTCCTGCTCCAGATTGCCGGCTTTGGATTGCTGGTGTCCAGCTGAGGGCCCAGCTCTTCCGACAACTCGGCTTGATAGACAATCAACAATGAAGTGATGTGAAGTGCCCGCACTGCCAACGCTGATGATTTACATATTTTCTGGTACATAGATGTGGTGAAGTGCTCCATTTTCTACATTTCTACATTCATATGTATAGCGCTTTTCACAATACATATCGTGTCAAAGCAACTTTACAGAGAATGTGAGTCAACATTATAATTTAGAGTGATCTGTTGTCAGAGTTGACTGTCCAAATTATGTAATTTCAGAAATGTACATATATGATCACACAGTTAGCATCATCTTTAGTCCTCACAGGAGTTAGCGCTGTCTCTTCACAGGTGTTGGTCATCTGAAGTCTTCTTAAGAGGCTGGATGTCATGAGGCTGCTGCCATCTTAGCAGTGCGTCACCGCACGTCACTCCCGGATAACTGAAAATGGGCAAAGAGGCACGACGTAGTTGGAACTGAGGTGCCATGATTACTGAAACCACGGCGCCTACCTCGAAATGACCATGTTAGCAGGCAAAGGAGATACTATCTAAAACATAGGTGCCAATCCTCTGGGTGCTTGGGGGCTGGAGCACCCAGGGAAATGGTAGAGCACCCATGGAAAAATACGAGATATTCTCCATTGATTTTAACCAATAAAAAATTGATTGGAGCTTTCAGACACAATCCTCACCTTTTTATTGTTTATTTAAGGCCATTTCTATGGCGATATTTTAATGGCAAACGCCAAGAGCGCATCCAAGTGAAGCGCGAGCACATGGCTCTGCTCTCGATCAGACACATGAGCGCGCTCAAACTCGAACTCTCCTTGCATCAGATATCAGCGAGAGACTCGCGACAACACTCGTGAAAAGAATGTGCTTTTGGGTCGAAATTGTCATCTTGTTGCACGGATTTAATGCAAATAAAACATCCAGTTGATGTTAATTTAAGTTAAATAAGAAGCGAACTAGCGCTGAAACATGTTGATTTTGAAATCGTGCTGAGGAACGCAGCAGGGACTGGCGCAAATGTGGCTCGTGTAAGTTAGTCCTCAGATATGCAGTTTATATCTATCACTTGACTCTTCTTTCCAGGGAAATCACTAACAAAATGCACACAAACATGTCCCTACTCTTGATATACAAACATTGATGAACGTCTTTGAACTTTATGAGTAAAAAAACAACATGAGGGAAGATTCGAACCACTGATAATTAGGGGGTGGGGGTGGGTTGGGCTGTTCACCTGTCACTCAAGTGACCACGCTCTTAATTATGCAGAACTTTAAGGCTTAATAGAATTTAAACAGATGAGTTATAAAGAAATCCCCCCTCTCACAGTTGTCATGAAGGGCAACATTAGCAGTACAGACCAAAACCACAATTTGTACCAACCTGTAAACATGTTTTTTTCTGCTGTAAAATTGGCCACTTTAAAATGTGGTACAATGAGATTCTGCTCTCTTTTGGAGCCTGTCACTAGTGGCCAGTCAATGAATCGCAGTTTAAAGTCACTTCCGTATTGGCTTCAAGAGAAACTGGGGGAGGTTGCCGCTTGGTTGAAGGTGCCCTAGATTGTAAAATTGAATTTACCTTGACATAGTTAAATAATTAGAGTTCTGTACATGTATATGCTGCATCATGAACAGTTTGTAATGGTCCACGTTGAGTTATATTAGCTGTGTTAACTTATTGTATTGTGTTACATGTATGTATATTTGTGTAGGCCTATTATTTGCCTGCCCTCTAGGGGCAGGAAAAGCGTGATCTACATTTTGTCTTATTTAGCAGATTCCTTACACCTGTGGACCATTATCCTGTGCTTAAAGGAAGCCAAGTTGCCACACTTCAGCGGCGGAACTTAAGTGGCCATCCCGAGATGGAGCTGTGCTCTCTTTTGTGTTTAGCCCTTCATGTTCCTGTCTATTTTCTCCTACTCATTATTATATTTTGTCTTATTTCAATAAATTCCCCTACATTACTGAGCCGTTGTGTCATCCCTCTCTAATGTTATGGCAGTGGCTGTAACATAATTGGGGGCTCGTCCGGGATTTTTTTATTTTTTCTTCTCTCAGCTGTTTAATGTGGGAGAAAGAATGTGTATGGTCGTCGTGATTGTTTGAATTATTTTTCAGTTGTAATTACGAGCGTCCCAGGTGAGTATTTGCCCTATTTATTCTGTAGTCGTCGGATAGGTCTAAACCTGCCACTTTGTTATTTTGCCTTTTTTATTTTTTAGTGGTTATTCGGAGTGGAGGCACGCTTCAGTTCACCTGCAGCTGATTTTGTTAATGGGATCGGTTTGCAGGTGTTCATGATTTCAGCGTTTAAAGTGGCCTCGAGCCCCTAACGCCACTGAAGACTAGGGAATTAATTTAATGTTTAAATGGGGTAAATACATGTGTGTTGTGGGATTGCTTTTGGTTATTCTTTGTAAATTTAAATTGGTAAATTCATTCTTAATTCGTATCATTCGGCCAATCAATAGATATTTGTTCGTCCTGTGGCCCATCATCAGCAGATATATACATACATTGTGCGTCCATAAACACTAATTGCCCATCAGTTTACTTTGGACAATATATGCTAACAGTTTTTTGTTTAGGAATGTATCTGCTTCACGATCGCTGTCACCAGCACTGCGCACAGGGGCACACAGGTGTCGTTCAGTTCTTGTTCAGCGATCGAGAATCATACTGAGTAAGTGCACAGAAGTTTACAGATGTGACAATGAAAATTTCCAAGCACTTGTTCCAAAGAGAGCCAAGGCAAACAACAGGCAGTCCACTCTGAAAACAGAGACTGATGTTGACATGTTTCCACAGACTCTGACATTCCTGCCCGCACATGAAACTGGAACACAGCTGAGCTTTGCTGAGTCACATTCTCCCATGAGTCTATTCAAACTCTTTTTTCCAGAAAGTGCTGGTGCCATAACACCAATGTGCAAGCTGTCAAAGCAACTGCAAAGGGCTGCAAATATAAATGGACAGATGTAAGCATCGGTGAGATGTACCGCTACATTGGACTGTTTACATGGCAATGGTGAAGGTGAGCTCCATCAGGGAATACTGGCAGCAGAGCAGTGTTTCTCCGTACCTCCGTCCAAAGATGAGTGTAGGTTCATATAGCTTATACAGTTATATATAGGCTGTTTATATCCGTTAAATGTAAAATAGATATGTCAAATTTTACAGGCTATATATTTCTTTCTTTCATATGTTCATGCACTACCAGTCAAAAGTTTGGACACACTTTTGTTAATGTTTTTGAAAGAAGTCTCTTATGCTTATCAAGCCTGCATTTATTTGATTAATATACAGAAGAAAAAAAAAACAGTATTATTGTGATATATTATTGTAATTGTATATATATAGTATTATATATATTATATATATATATTATATATATATATTGTATATATATATATATATATATAGTAATTGTAAATTACTTTTTTCTTTGTGAATATATAGTAAAGTGTAACTTATTTCTGTGGTCAAAGCTGAATTTTCAGCATCATTACTCCAGTCTTCAGTGTCACATGATCCTTCAGAAATCATTCTAATATGATGATTTGATACTCCGTTACTGTCAGTGTTGAAAACATTCGTGCTGCCTAATAGATTTTTTTTTATAACCTGTGATCTTTTTTTCAGAATTCTTTGATGAATAATAAAAAAAGAAGGGGAAAAAAAAGCATTTATTAAAGGTGACAGAGAGGATTTTTTCATCGACTGAGAATCCAAAGACTGTTAGTGAGTTTTTGAAATGAGCGCATGCGTAAGAACAACCCCCCTCCTTCACAGCTCATTTCAAAGGAACGCCTCCCAAAACTCGTGCACGAGTATTGGAACACGAGTGTTTACCACCGGCATTCACTGTGTCGTGTTAGTGGATTCATTATGTCGGACTCACCGCAGGTAACTCATAATCTGCAGTTGTTACTCCTGTCTCCTGACAAAAACATTGCATGCAGCGCCTGTAGAGCGTGGAAAGTTACTGGAGAGCGCAGCCGCGCACGTCTCTCACAAGGAACGTCATGGCAGTGATTGACAAGCCAGAGGGCCAATCGTTTAAGCGATGATCGTGTAAACGATTGGCTGATGTTTTTAAGGCCCTACCTCGTGCACAGATGATGTATATTAATATTATTCCTTTCAGTGCACCTAATAAATAGTCTTTTATCAGTTAGTAAAGACAGTTTCAAGTAATATTGCAAAAATGTATAAAACAAAACATCCTCTTTAGCACCTTTAAGCATAAGCATTTTTATTAAAATATAAATCTTTTGTAACAAGTTAAGTTTTTACGAAAGAGGATTAGGGCCAAGCAATAATAATAAAATAAAACCATCTCGAGATTAAAGTTGTTAAATTTCGAGAAAAATGTCGTAAAATTTCGGGAAAAAAGTCGAGATAAAATGTTGAGAATAAACTCGTTAAATTATGAGAACAAATTCATTAAATTATGACTTTTTTCTCGAAATTTAACGAGTTTTTTAAACAACTTTAATCTCGAGATGGTTTTATTTTTTTATTATTGCTTGGCCCTAATCCTCTTCCGTAAGTTTTTAAGTTTGTGGTCAGTATTTTTTTTTTTTTTTTTTTGAAAGAAATTAATACTTTTATTCAGCAAGGATTAGTTAAATTGATTTAAAAAAATGATAGTAAAGATTAAAGAAGTAATTTTGAATAAATGCTATTCTTTTTTTTTTTACTTTTCCAAAGCATTAACAGAAAGCTTCACACAATTAAGTTTTAACATTTTTTACCATAATAACCCCTTCCGCCAAAATAATACATAAAATATTAAGACAACAATGACAATAGTAATTATTAATAAATAAGTAAATATATAAAATGGTGAATAAATGTAAATAATATACTCATTTACAAATGAACAATATCATTATAGGAAGAAATAAATAAATTGAAATGACAATTACATACATAAAAAAACAATACAATTCAAGTCTCTGACATGTTTGTGGTCTGTACATATTTATAAAAATGGTAATCGTGTTTAAATCAGTTTATCAAACTTAATTACTCTGATCAATTAAGTGGGAGAGTCTTCATATTTTCAAAGCATGTGATCATGGGTTGGCAAATCTTGTAAAAGTTTTGGACAGATCCTTTCATTAAATACTTAATTCTCTCTTAAGTATGAAACCAGGTCACATATCCACATTGAAGCTTTGGGTGGGTTTGTTGACTTCCACTTCAATAATATTCTTGGCAAAAGCATTAACAAATTTTTTATCTTATTTGTCAATGAAACACCATGTTCTGGTACTCCAAAGATAGCAACTTCAACACTGAGTATTATATCTACGTTAAAGGCCTCATTGAGTGTTTTAAATATGAATGTCCAATAGTCATTCAGCTTTTGACAAGTCCAAACACATATGAAAAAAGTCTGCCTTATCACCTTTGCATTGATCACACAAATCAACATTTGGGTACATTTTAAAAGTCTACATTTTGTGTAATAGGCACAGTGGATATAAATGCTGTTCTTTTAAACTTTTTATTGATCAATAAATCCTGAAAAAAGTATCCCAACTGTTTTCAACATTGATAATAAATCATCATATTAGAATGATTTCTGAAGGATCATGTGACACTGAAGACTGGCGTAATGATGCTGAAAATTCAGCTTTGACCACAGAAATAAATTACACTTTACTATATATTCACATAGAAACAGCTGTTGTAAATTGTAATAATATTTCACAGTATTACAGTTTTTTTTTTCTGTATTTTTGATCAAATAAATGCATGCTTGATAAGCATAAGAGACTTCTTTCAAAAACATTAACAATAATAACATGTCCAAACGTTTAAACAATACTGTATATGTTTATATATGTAGCACTGGTAGGCACAACATTCAGTTCCTCCACATAGAGGAATTACAATAAAACAGATTAAATCTTTGAATTTCCTCACAATCTTTGTTCAGGCCAGAGCCATAGAGAGACAGAGTTGCGACAACGGAAGTTCAAAACGCTTGATCGTCACGTGATTCGCGTAGACTTCAGATAGTTCCAGGAAGTGCTTCGGCGGCAATTCAAATGATAGGGTTAGAGAGATAGAACCATGATTTTTGGTCATTTGTAGTCAATAAATGCATCGGTTTACAATATGTTTGTAATACACCGACATGTGACTGTAGTATGTGTTTGTAGTTACAGCAATGTTATTTTAAAAGATAAAAACCTGCTAATATAGTGTTTTCAACCAGCGTTGCCTGCCTTCTTAACATATTTCTGGCTAACGTTACCTTGGTTAAAGACCGCGTTGCAGTTGTTTTTAAGTATTTTTATATTTTTAAACTTGTATGTTAGTTAAGGGCAATCATGTCATGTTCACTGTGGTTTCACAGGGACAGGAGACATGCAGGTGACAGGTGATTGCCTTAAAAAACCCATTGCAAACAAGTGAAATGTAAAATTTAATTAAGTGAAACTTAATTAATCTTAATGTTAAAGGTGCCCTCGAATGAAAAATTGAATTTATCGTGGCATAGTCAAATAACAAGAGTTCAGTACATGGAAATGACATACAGTGAGTCTCAAACTCCATTGTTTCCTCCTTCTTATATAAATCTCATTTGTTTAAAAGACCTCCGAAGAACAGGCGAATCTCAACATAACACCGACTGTTACGTAACAGTCGGGATCATTAATATGTACGCCCCCAATATTTGCATATGCCAGCCCATGATCAAGGCATTAGACAAGGGCAGCCAGTATTAACGTCTGGATCTGTGCACAGCTGAATCATCAGACTAGGTAAGCAAATGTTTCGTTAGCATGTTGCTAACGTACTGTTAAATGTGGTTAAAGTTACCATAGTTTCTTACTGTATTCACAGAGACAAGAGAGCCGTCGCTATTTTCATTATTTAAACACTTGCAGTCTGTATAATTCATAAACACAACTTCATTCTTTATAAATCTCTCCAACAGTGTAGCATTAGCCGTTAGCCACGGAGCACAGCCTCAAATTCATTCAGAATCAAACATAAACAATATAACAGTATACAATACTCACATAATCTGACGCATGCATGACAAACACTTTGTAAAGATCCATTTGAGGGTTATATTAGCTTTGTAAACTTTGACGGCTATGCACATTAAATCTGAAAATTCTGTGCGACTGCCACTAGGAGGCGAAATGCAACAATCATACACTAATGTCGTGTGCAGTGAAAAGGCGACTATGCCGTGTCCTTTTTTCAATCAGAAACAATGTGTTGTAAACAGCAAATTCAGCGTTTGAGAGGAAAAATGTAAAATTATGATAGAAAATGCAACAATTTGAATGAAGAGACCGTTTCATTCTTACCTTTATAGTCTGGAATGTCCATTCAGCATAAACTCGATAGTAAAGTCAGCAATACGAGGATATGCAATACTAAAGCTGTGTAAACAGGTCGCGTGATGCGTTTATCCTTACGATGACAAATATGCAAATAAGAACGATAACCCAGAGTTTAGGAATGTGCAATATGAAACATCAGCTTATGAATACCCAGGATAAATTGTTAACCCTGGGTTAATTATGAGCAGCGTGAAAGGATAAGGATAACCCAGGATTCCATTTACCCGGGGTTTAGAATGACCCAGGGTTAAATATTTAAAGTGTGAAAAGCCCTCTAGAAGCACAGGAGAGCTTCACTCTTCATCCTCATGCTTATGCTGAGTCGAGTTAAACCATCAGCACAGCTGGTAACACTAACTAGCTCAATCCAATGGCATAAAAGTGAGAGTAACTGAAGTCTAATGCAGCTGCAGAATCATACAGACACAAATGCAGTCATTTGTCCACTAGAGGTCCTCTTGTCAATGATGTCGGTGATGTGACAATACATACTGTAACTAGTGGAGTAATGGTTACCAGTCATCTTTCAGCAGCATGGGATCATGTGCTTTTCAGAGAAACAGATTCATAATGAAACAGAAAAACTGAATATTTCTTATGGGAAATAAATAAGAGGGGGGGCATTCATTTCCAACCTTTTATTCAAAAACAGAAATAACAGTGCAAATTCACAGTGCAAAAAATCCTCAGAATGTGCAAAAACAGGTTGCTCTTTTAACATCCCTGAGCTGTTAAAGTAATAAAAAACAAAAAACAAATGGACTAACACAAAAACATACACATGTATGCTTTACATCTACCAAATATATAGTTTTTTGTTTTGTTTTTGTTTTTTAATAAAGTGCACAAAAAGATGTATATTTTGTTTAGCTTAAGATGACCAAGTGCTATAAAAAAAAAACTTTAAAATGAAATTTTAAAAGTACAACAAACACAAATATATTTGTCAGCAATAACCGATATGGGACAAAGCACAGAATAAATACATGACAACAGATCAGTGTTAATTTTGACAGCAAATTTTGATTTAGTTTTAGTCATAGTCTTTTGGATTTTCACGTTCGCGATCAAAGTGCATGCCACTGATAAGTATTGTAAATGCAGTAGTACAGTATACACATACCAATTAAACGCGCAGGTCTCCTCTCGTGCGTCCTCCTCACTGGACGAGGCAATATCACTTTCGTTTTGCTTTCAGATATCTATTTTATAGATACCATCAATGCTTTTATCTTTCTAGATGTAATTACCAAAATCAAAACAGTCCATAAACCTTAAATGGTCTCAATTGAAAGAAAATATCCTAAGCTAAAAGATAGGGCTGGACGATATGGCCAAAATTTATATCACGATATAATTCTTAATTTCGGTCGATACGATATAATTCCGATATCGATATGAACTATATAATAGCCTCAGAAAAACTGCCAAGAACGGCCACAATGTCTGAAAAATGAATTTGCCAAATCTATGAAATCTCTTCCTATAAAACTATGTAATATTTTAGATATAAAACAGTAGAAATAAATGTATGTTCAGCTTTTATTTGTATTTAGCCTTCATACAAACATAAAAAATAAACATAAGACTCACTCACTTTTGTAATATTAATATCTTAATAACATTAAACTATAACGTAGGCTGATTTTATTATCCTTAATATAGATTAAAACAAAAGTGCTTCAGCCAAGATAAAGATTGTGAACAGTAAAAACAGAAAAAAACAGTGAGAAACAACAAAAACACATTGCTGGGGCAGGGACATTGTTGAGTGTTGATGACACTAGGTTGACTATGGTACTATGGTTCAAATTGCTCATGGTCCGGTTTGTATCACGGTTTTAGGGTCACAGTTTTGGTACAGTTCGGTATGTGCACATACCGAAACCGTGACCCTAAAAATAAGACTACTGTCAAATAAAAATAAAGAAAATAAGAACAAACGATCAAACTACAAGCAAATAAGTACATCACAAATAAGTACAATAAAGCAAATATTCAAATAAAATAAACAGTGCTTTTCAGGTTCAGGTATCTAACAGTAGTTTTCAGGTACAGAAAATGGATAAAGTAATCAAATATAAAATAACACTGCATATTATCTTTACTGTATAAAATAAATAAAGATTAATCATTATTGAAGTTACAAAAACTATTCAGTCAAGAGCAGTGAGTGATTTCTTTGTTATTTGTTGTTTGATTTAACATTAAAAACAGGCAGCAGGAATAGTTTTTTTTCCCTATAAGACATGCACGATCCAGTAGCTACATATACTGTTACACATGCGATGTCTTTCTCGACTAATATACGTTCACTTAAGACATAGCCGACTATGTTTGCTAGGATACTCGCCAAGACGGGCATGCTGACTTAATTTTTGTATGAATTTGTCCGCCGAAGCGCAAGACTTGAAAGAGAACTCAGTATTTGCGCGCTGACTGAAATAAGCGTGTGCGCGCTTCGGATGAACGCACACAAATCTTCTCACAGCGCGTGCGAGTTCTCTTCGCGTCTTGTTCTTGAAGGTTTAAATCAGCAAAGCTTAAATGAGTTAGTTTAAACAGATAGCATCGTGTGCTGTTCAGGTCTCACATACGCTCGCGCGCTATCAACACCCGGGTGATGACGGCGTAAATGACTGGACATTAGAGCAGACGGCACTCGCAGTTAACAGTTTACAAAGAGTGACTGTTTTGTCCACGCTTTTTGATTATCGTTGTTGTAACGTTTTGCGCATCCATCGACTGAAACATACATTATCTGAACTCTGTCTGTCTGTTTTCCATGTTGCTATTTTAAACAAACCATATTAACGCTGAGCACTGGCTGATGGCTGCGTGTCTCTGTGGTGTACGTCATCACGCCAATGGCCAATCGCGTTCTGCTCTTTCTAACGGCTGCGCCTCAAGTCAGTGAGAAATGTTGTAATGTATATATCGAAATACCGGAAATGTGTTTAAAAATCATATCACCGTTATCGGAAAAAATTATATCGCGATATATATTGATATTGAATTATTGTCCAGCCCTACTAAAAGATGATATAGTGTGACTGATTGAAGCAGCCCGTATCAAAAGTGCGGGGGTCGATTTCTGTCTTTTCAAAACTGCGGGGGTCCTGACCCCCCGTCCCCCATGCCAACGCGCCTGTTCAGAACAACGTTACGGGTCTGTCCGATGGTCTTTCCTCTACCTCCGCTCTGCTATTTATTTATTTATTTATTTATTTTTGCTCCGCTCTGCTTCGCGCTCAACCGCGCTTTTTTATACTCAAACATCTCCGCGTCTTAATGAGAGGTGATAATCGATAATGAAATTCATTGCCAACTCTTTTAATAATCGAATTTTATCGATTCGTTGTTGCAGCTCTAGACAGCAGTGTGCAACACTAGCTAATGTCAGCTTGGAAATGGAGTCCACTAACATTAGTTCCTCTCCCAGGGTATCGCGTTCAGTCTCTTGTGTGTCACGTCACTGTTTTGGGCTTATGCTTGCTCATGTACCTATGGAGTGTGATCACGTGAGCGAGAGAGTGAGGATCTGCAGTTCACTTAACGGCCACCAGTGTCACTAATAACAAGGGTTTTCTAATTCTTACAAACAGTACCTTTAACTTAAAGTCCCTGTAAAGTCATTTTAAAGTATGTGTTTTGAGCTTGTCACACCACAGAAAAATGTGTTATTAACCACCCAGTCAAATTTGAATGATTAAAAAAATCTGCAAGTAAATGAAATAAGTTATCAAAATCTCAAAAAAATAGGCAGCGCTCTCTGCTCTCAAACGCTGGGGGCGTGTCCGCTGTCGGCGTTGAAACCACACCCACTCGCGAGAGCTGCTGTCTCAACTTACTTGTCTAATGAGCAGCAATGCGTATAAACAAAAGAATCACGTAAGAGGGTTGCACATTTTAGTAGAGTTACTGTGGACTACCTACTAATTATAACATAAGCACACACGACAACTTACACTCATTGGTGGGCACGAACTGCCGACTATTGTCGAGTCGACAAATGACGGTGCCGCGAGACGGGAGGATGAAGTCCGGGACGGGAGAGACTCTGTCCGGCCCCATATATCATCGGTTATCGTCGGGACTGTAAGAAGGCCGAGGCTGGAGGGTGGGGCCGAGGTCTGTTCAGTCACATTCACCAAAAACAGCGGATTATCTGTGAATCCCAGCTGTCTGATGAAAGTTTGTAAAATTATCCGGCGTTGAACGGATAATTTAGAATCCTTAACTTTAGAATCCTTCATATCATAGTTTTAGGAAATTTAAATAAGGAGACCGAGCATATTGTATATTAAAACAACCATGTAATATGCATTTGCGTGACGAAGGCATTACTAGCTAAATGTACAAAGGGCTGTATAACTGTAATGACACTCGAGACTGAGCGAGTGAACCGCTGTAGAGTTAGAGGCGGCGCCACGCTCGGTGCGTCATCGACAGTTATATAGTGTTAGGGGAGGGGCTATGCTCGGGGGACGATGTGTGTCATCAGACCCCCGTTATAGCTCCGCCCAAAAAATCCTGAGCAGAGACTTGGTGAAAAACTGTTTAATGCTCTAACTTCACAATTAAGCATTACACAATTCACAGTCTTTGTAATGTGTTTCAGCGATACATTTGTAACATTTATAAAGTGTTTAGAAAGAATTCTCAGAATTGACTTTACAGGGACTTTATTGTTTATTATTCACTTAATTCCTGTTTAATTTTACTTAACTTAAAAATTCTTTCTGTTTCTTAAGGATCCTAATATAAAGAAAAATGTGGAGTGACCTCTTCTTCCCTAATAATCCTAAGAGAAGGGAGGAGCTCATCCGCAAAAGTCAAGAGTTTCAACATGTGATGAAGAGCAACTTCGAAGCCACCAACCAACTAATTGATGTTATGAACGATCACTTGAGCTGCTCCTTAGAACATATCAAGCTAAACGAGGAAGCTTCTCTCCAGGAGAACTGTAATGTGATGATTGAATGCATGCATAAGATCCAGGCAGTGGTAGAGAATATTGACAAGGAGCTGAAGGAGAAGCTGGAACCCACCCTGTATGAGAAGCTGCAAAACAAGTCTCTGTCTACTACAGACTTTCAACTGATTTCAAAAGCTTTGAAAGTAGTTTGTGGTTTTGCAACTGAGGGATCTACTACTTTAGTTAGTCTTTTAATTAATAAAGGAGTAATTCTAGCAAAAATAACAAGTACATTTGCTAAAATTGGAGCATTAACATTAGCCAGTGTTGGGTTGGGAGTGGTGTTCATGGGGGTCGACATGATTGTTGAGGCCATTCTTGGGAGAATTGAGCGTGATCAACTTGAGAAGGTCCTGGAAGAGTATGACAAAGCTTTGAAAGAATTCAAACCAGCGTCTTTAGAATATCAGGATAGCATTACCTATGTCCAAGTCAAAATTAAGGAAATTAATAAATAAGAAATGTAAGTTTAAAAAGTTTTTTTTTTTTCCTGCCTGAAATGTTTGCTGGATTTAAAAAATGAATAATTGTTATTGTTAAACATGCAGAAATTCAGAAAGTTCAAAGTGACATTTTGAAAAAATATGTAAAAAAAGAATCTAGTGAGAAATGAATCACAGTTCTCCTGCTATTAAAGGGTCATAAAACGTCTCAGGTTACGTATGTAACCATGGATCCCTGAGAATAGGGAACGAGACACTGTGTTGAAGTGCATATGGGGAATGCCTCCACGTGAACTGGTGTCTAAAAACAATATCAACTCACGACAATCCTATTGGCCGGCGACAGCCTATGACGTCATCATAGCGCGCGACCTGGAAGTATATAAGGAGAGCCGAGAGAACCTGAAGGGACTAGAGAACGTCTGAAGGGACTGTTAAGCAGGCAGGGCTGCTTGGCTAGGAAACTCAGTGTCTCGTTACCTGTTCTCAAAAGGGAACTCAACACTGCGTTTGACATGCTATGGTGAACGATACACCCACGCCGCCATGCTTGAGGGGAGTGCATGCCAAAAATGGCTAGACAAACGTCAAAACTAGCAGCTTCAACTGAAATGCCAGAATCACTCCCTCTACAGATCATACATAGGCTGTCAGTGACAGCATTCCCTATGGCTAACAGCCCAAAGAGGCCTTCCGCAGAAGGCCTACCAAGGCCGCTCAAAGCTTCTGGAACCAAGCTTCTTTTGAAAGAAAAGTGGGTACCTTTAAGAGAATGTGGCCAGGGGGCCCAAAGGAACCCTAGCCAGTCACTTGTCAGGGGAATGTACTCAAACACAGAAACCAAGTGTTGACCACCAACCTGTCTGATCACAGAGTCTCAAATCACATTCTTCAGAGAAGTCCAGTAAGAGTGACTGTAAAGAGGCAGTAACCAACCCAGACCAGAACGTAGAGATGGGCATCCCGGAGAGCAGAACTCAACTTAGCACTTTTTACCCTTACCAGTGAGGGGAGAAACACTCTGCTCAATCCTAGGATCTACTCAGCACCGAGGATGCTGTGCACTCTTAAGGAACCCAACAAGGGAAGTACATTTATTAGCCTCTTCAATAGGGAGGCCTCAGAGAGGCTTTCAACCACTGACCATTAGGTGCAGCTGCCAGTCCTTCTCCTCTCGATGAAAAGACCAGAAGAGAGTGGAGCATATCAGAAGAAAAACACACTCCAAAAACAAAAAGACAGATCCCTCAAGAACTGCCAGTACATGCTCTTTTGTTCTCATAAAAGACAACATTATAAGTTATGTATGTGATCAGATGTCAACACTATGGGACATGGATGCACACACTTCCTGAAACATTTGTCAGACATAAATTGTCTTACCTTAATATCGGTTTGATATCGCTTCAAACAGAACAGTCCCTGAAGACGAAAAGATACTGACTGGTTCTCTAGGCACTCCTTATATACTTCCGTGTCACTCGATGATGACGTCATAGGCTGTTGCCAGCCAATAGGATTGTCGTGAATTGTTTTCAGACACCGGTTCATGTGGAGGCGTTCCCCATATGCATTTCAACGCAGTGCAGAGTTCCCTTTTCGAAAGGGAACCATGAGTAATTCTTCCCATAGTACAAATATGATGTCAAAATATACCATAAACAGGTGCTGCCATCTCTCTCTGATCAGAGTGTGTGCAGTGGTGATCGCTGTAAAATCAACAAAAATAAATAAAATACGCATGTATGTCCTTGTCCATCATTACTGAGTCAATGAAAATCACATTGAACTACAGGCTTGAGTTGTTATAAATGCTCTGTCACTAAATAATGTCTGTAACTTTAAATTAATTATAAGGATTTACCTATTTAACATTTTAACAGTAACTATCCAGTATTATTTTACATTTGATTACTTTATTAAATATCTGTAACTAGCATCTCTGTACCTGAATACTGTTAGAACTACTAAACTCAAGTGGTTCAACCAAACATCTCTGGTTCAAACACACACTGGAGCTTCCATGTTATCTGAACCATATGATCTCATGTACATCTGTTAATCAGTGTTAAAAGAAAAGAAAATGTCTAAATTAGATCGTTTGAATGATGCACGTATTGTCTTGTACAAGTCAGGATGAGCAAGTGACAGATGCTTGGCAGGGTTTGATAGTACTTCATCATTTTTATAAGCAAAGTAATTCCAAATTATACATTTACTGCTCTCATTATTAATTAGTTTTGGGCGTGTTACGCTTTTTGGCTAAAGGTTGCAGGCTTGCCTTCTAGCTACTTTGGCTATACTTACCTGACTCCTACCTGTGTTCCTGCCTGTTGCCAGTCAGTCATCTGTCTTTTTCAGCCCTCATTTTCAATAAGCTAATTGGATCCTAGAAAAGGAAAGAGACTTTATTATCATTCAAGCTATGTGTTGATCTGAACTTTGCTGTGACTTACCTGTGTGCTTCAGCTGGTCTTCCTGTTTACCTGCTAATAAACGTTCTCCTCTTCTGCTGCTGACAAACTTATGCAGTGAAGTCTGCATTGTTTTATTTATTTTTATAAATTAAACACTACAGTATTTTACAATTTTTATTTATTTAAATTAATTTTACATTTATGTAATTTCTTTCTTGAATGCTACGGTTAAATCCACCTACTGTAGCTGAAAACAATTTCACTGTTTATTTGTAAATGAAGTCTTTTTTTTTCAAATTTTTAATTTGTGTTTTTTTTTATATATATATATATATATATAATAATAATAAAGATTTAATAAAAAAAATAAAGATTTCTATTTTTGGCCTAAATGTCTGTAATTCTTGTTTATATATTGTTACCTTGTAAGGCTATTTTTAAAATAGGAAAATTTGTTTGGCTGTATGGCTCAGTCACTTGCAAAATAGTAAAACAACTTAAAAAAGAAAATCTAATAAAATGATAAAATCTAAAATTATGATTTTTCTTAAATTATGATATATTTTTGCCATGTCGCCCACCCCACCATACAGTAAATAAATAAACAGACTGTAGTAATAGTAACAATGTTTATGTCCATTAGATGGAACAGAAAAAAGTAGATTATTTATTTAAATCCATATCTACAAAAATAAAAATTTTAGATACATTTAGTAAATTATAATCCATTATTATTTATTATACATTATTATTATATTATTGCTTATAATAATTATTGTTTTAACAAACATTTTGATTTTTGAAGGTTGCAAGGCCATTGAAGATCAAACCAGCATAATGATAATAAAATTAGAAGTACATTTTTCGTTATTATATAATTATTATTTGTTATTTTACTTTATTTATTTTATTTCCCAACTAATGACTCATCTGGGCTTTCCAGTAGGTTGAATGTGAGGGGGGGAAAAAGTAGCTTCCATCCACTTAAGAGTTGTGCACTTTTTATTTTAATATATTTCTTTACATAAATACTATTTTCTATTTAAAAGCTATAATTACGTTATTTTACTAACCCAATTAATGACTCATCCGGGCTTTGCAATAGGTTGCATGTAAGGGGAAAAAGTAGCTTTCTTCCACAGAATCACCTTCATTTTTTCATTTGATAAAAATTGAGGAAAATTGTCTTTAACGGTATTTATTAACCAGACAAAAGTTAATTGACGTTTGCTGAATTCTGGGTTTATATCTTAAACTGCCGCTTCAGTGCAGTATAGCCACATAGCGGTGTAACAATATTGAGCACGATCTCCTGAGACACTACAATAGGCTACTAATAATTCATTAATAAGGGCTGTTTTCTTGAACAAAATCAAATATTTTAAGTTGAATGTATAGTGTTAGACATGTAAAAAGACAAGATTCTAACAATGTCAAGATCAAATGCCTGACACGATACTTTCACAGACTAACACACGTCACGTCTGTAGCATAGACTACAGTATTTAAAATAGCATATATGCATTAGTTATATTCTCAATTTAATTTACAGAGCAATTCCTGCAAAGATTTTAGGTTAACTATAGTCTATAGAAGAGACTAGGATTAGTGTGTGTATTTTTTTAGTCTATCTATGGTGTCTCGCAGCAGAGCGTCACGTGGCATCATGATGGTGTCTCTACATCGTGTTGTCGGTCAGCCATCACGATGGATGATGATATCGTCCATCGTCACAAACCTATTTCCTTCATTTCATTTTGCGCGTTCGTTCCTCCCTAAAAGCCCAAATTTAACATCAGAATTGATAATTGCGGGACGTGTTTGATAATAGAAAGAGCATTTAAAAGCACAATAATTTGCACAAGAGACGCTGTTTCCAACTTCAAGGCGGCTCTCTGTTTGTGCGCTCTGAAACGGACAACATATTATACTTTAGGCTTCATGTGTGCATCTAAACTACACTCAAAAATATGTCAAAAATATGTACTTTAATTACTTTTATAAGCCAACCTTGCTGAAATTAAAGGAACACTCCACTTTTTTTGAATATAAGCTCATTTTCCAATAGGAAAAATATTGAAACTCTTTGGTCATTTTTGAGCGAGATGCTATTGGTCTCATCAGATTCAATGAACTATGCTAAGCTATACTAAAAGTGGTACCGCCAGACTCGGCTGAATAGATTCGAAAACGGTAAAACTCAACTGTTTAACTCTAGGGGAGTTGGAAAATTAGCCTATTTTCAAAAATAGTGGAGTGTTTCTTTAAAGCACTGTTTTTTTTTTCATTTATCTTTGTTTTGTTGTATACTTACTGCATTAATGTGACCATTTGTTTGTACTTTGTTTCTTTGTTCTTACTGTATCTTATCTTACATATATAAAACAAAAACTGGCAGGCACCGTTAAATCGAAACCCACCCCTAGTAATGACTCGGTTCATAAGCCATACGTTTACATGAGAACTAAATGACAATGCAATAAGTCTTGCTATTTTCATTATGGGAGAAATAATTAATCATTCTCATGAGTCGATTCTTTCACTGAACCATGTTTAAAATGCCATAAGTTTCCTATTAGAATTAGGTTAAATCTTTAAAACTATCCTGTATATTAAATCACAAGAGGTCTATGAAATGTCCTTATAGATTGATAAGTAACACTGTGTGTTTGTGCTTATACCCATTTAACCATATTTAGGACACAAATTTGTACTCAAAAGTGAGCTAAATCTGGCAAAACCTCATTTTGGGGAGTAAATTAAGCTTTTTTAAATAATTATTTATATATAAGCGATATAAAATGCCCCCTTTCGTGTGTGTGTCAACCAAAAGAAAAGTTTATAATAACTGACAAGTAACTCATATTAAAATTTTAATTATTTAATTAATTATTTAATTATTTATGTAATTATTATTTAAGTAATTTACCCTCCCACCCACCCAATAATTTAAATAAATATAAATATAAGGAGCAGTTTGAGGAGCTGGCAGGAACAGTCACTGTGATCTCGCTTAGGATAAGCTTACTTTAGTGTTCTTGTTTTGTCAAATTCATCTTATGCTCATTTTTGCAACAAGTACATTTTCTGGGGGGCACTAAATTTGCTGCTCCTATTTATAAAAGGCTCCAGACTGCGACTAAATGATCACATTTTATGACCTTTTTCCTGCCAGTGCGACTACATTTTGTTAGAGGTCGCAGTGGTGCCCCCCCCCTTTATATTGCACATAAGAAACACACAAAACGACAAACGAAACCATGCTACGCCTTTAAGCTTCGCAGCGTGGACCGTTTATCAACTAACCAATAACGGACCAGTATTTGGCAGCGTAGTTTTACAGATGGACCAATCTTGATCACGTGACACCGTTACTACACAGCGCTGCGAGAAAAGTGTTTGAATCCACTGCAAACTTATTAACATTGCTGCGAGATCTAGTGAGAAAAAAACATGAGCAAAGCAGCGCTTGCCTACCATTTGCAAACTGTCTGCGGCGTCTTGAATTCTTTGCTCGCCTTCATCACTTTCCCTTTTAGGCTCATGGACTCATTTAACTCATTGGCTAAACTCAACAGCCAATCAGAGTTCTCTCTCTCACCTTTGGTGCCGTACCGACTCAACATGCTTGATCGGCAAAAACGCACCCGACGAGGTTCGACTAGTGCCAACGATGCAGATCGCACCGCAAAAAACTGAGTTGAGCAACGCTCAACGGCGGCCCAACTTTGGCCGAGCGTCTCCTTGGTGTGTCAGGGCCCTTAAACTAAGCTGAAGGACCCTGACTCTCTGCTCTTCCCTCACTCCGGCTGACATAGAGAATCTGCTGAATGGATAAATGTGAGGAAAAGTTGAAGCACATGACATCACTGCTTGGACAATTTCTGTCATCATCTGCCTTACCTCTGATGTCATACTACCTGACTCCTAAATGGCTCCGGACATTCGTTCCTGCCGAAACCATTCGTGCTGCAGGATGTCCTCCATGGTCGCTCTCTCAGATGGATTGAGAGCCAGGCACCATGTGATCAACTCCTGAAATTCTGTAAGGTGTCACAAGAGTGACGGTTAGTCAGGTATGTTCTGTACGTCCACAAACTAACGTTGATACTCAATACTAATACTCAGTGTTATTGGTAGTTAACTGTTCTCTGACCTGCGGAGACTCTGGAGTCAAAACTCAGGCGGCCATCTTCCTTTCTCAGGGGGTTACAGCTGCACACCGTTCTGTGCATCATAATCCCAGAGACCAGACGGTGGTTGGCTCAGCCGCATATTCAAAATCCGCAAAATATTCAGGAGGGCAGGCGAATCCTGTTCATTAAAAAGAAAGAGATGTTCAGTACAAATCTCCATTTTCACAAATCTACTCTTAGCTAGTATTGGAGCTAATCACAATAGTAACACAAAAAACTGACTCACCGATGAACTGCCCCTTAATGCCACTTTCGGCGACTTCACCGCAGCCAAAGTCTATCAGTTGGACCCGGTTCGTCGCCGTGTTGATCACGTAGTTGTCTAGCTTGATGTCACGGTGGAAGACGCCTCCGTCAAGACAGTGCTTGGCTGCGAGCACCGCTTGGTACATCAAGCTACGTGCCTGTGATTCACTCAGCTTTTCCTGGAGGATGAATCCGTACAGGTCTCGGCAGGGCTCAGAATACTCTAGAATGAGGATATACTGATCTTCCTCCTCAAACCAGTCCAGCATGTGCACAATATAGGGGCTCAACGGAGGCCGATTCAGCAGCAGGTTTAAAGCCACTTCTGCAAATAGAGGTTCGGAAACTCCAGGCTGGAGAAAAGAGGTCAACAAACCATTAGCTGACTTTCACTTATATTTAAGATATATTATTTGTATTTAAATGTATGCATTATGTGCACTGCCAACTTACCACTGTGATAAACCTGTCAGCAAACCGGCCTGATGTAAGCTTCCTTATAAATTTGATGGCGACCTGCAAAAGAAAAAGAAGAAGTTATTTTTTAAGTGCACTAGATGAAGGCACTGATCTATATGGTACAGTTGGTGAACATAAGAGTGATTTACCTGCTGGCCATCAGATTTCCGGATCCCTTTGCGCACAGTGCCGAAGTATCCTCGTCCAATATCCTCTTCCACGTCATAAAGTTCAGACAGTGGAACTGTGAAAATGTCCCAAAAAACATGTTAATATATGAGATTCATGACCTGGAGTCTCTTTATAATCATAAGAGTTTCTTAACAGTCATACTTCTTTAAACAGAGAATCAGGAAAATAATACATTGGATCAGCGTACTATTGAGAACATCAGATGAAGAATTAGACACACTGAAACAATCAGTGGAGGAACAAAATAAGGTCAAATACTTACGGGGAGATGGTCCCGGGCAAGAGATGGTCCTTAACCAGGATGGATCTTCGCTTTCCTTCGAAGCAGCACCTGGAGATTCTGGAAATGACGGAAGAAGATCAGTCAGATCCAGAAAATCCGGTGGCTCAAAGAAGGACGGACCCAGCTCAAGATCAGTCAGATCCAGCGATTCCTTTTGCTCAGGAACAGATGGATCCGGCTGAGATGGGCTGAATCCGTGTCGGGCTGTGGACGAGGTGGAGCCGCGCTGTTGCGCTTTACGAGACGCCCTGCTGCATGTTTTACAGTACGCCACGCTCTTTTGATGAGCGTACTGCCGTCTTTCTTCTTTTCTAAAAACACAAAAATGGAAACAGAAGAGTTATAAATTGCCACCAGATATTATAAGTCAAATACTGAGGCTAGATCTGGAGAATAAACACTTTCACGTCTCCAAAACTAGGAATCAACAAATACACTTAACAGAGTCATCTGACACAGTGTGAAAAAACAGGACAGACATAAAATGACACTAGACCCACCTTCTGGATTTGGGACACAGATTCCCTGCCTGATGCCGGACGGGCCCGGCTGTGGATCGGTGTGATCCTGGTGAGTCGTTGACTCCAGGTGGGACGGGCCCGGCTGTGGATCAGCTGAATCTGTGTCCAACGGAGGCTGTAGATCGGCTTCTTTGTTGCCTCGACGTTTCACATCCAGCTTGAAAAATGAAAAGAAGCGACTCTTCAAGCTTTTGGGCTGTTTTTCTAGGGGGGAAAAAGGATTTCTAGTTACTACGTCAACTTTCTTTAAATGTAATTCATTAATTAAACATTTTACATTAAACATAAAACTTAATAGAATTGAAAATCTAATTAAATGCAGAAAATATAATGTACATATTTAATAAATAATTATATATATAAGCATACATTATTGGCCAAAAGTGATGTTGTGCTTGAAGAGTGTAAAACTTTTGTATTTCCTCCACATTTTAATTATTTAATTTGTACTAACACAATGAAACATAATTATTGGGAATTATTCATAGCGGTTTATATACACTAGTATTTTTATGCATTTTTTCATAGTAAAATAACCTACATTCAGTTCTAAGCTGTAGTTTGCCTTTTTTGCCAATTAAATTGTCAATTAAATAAATAAGTTTATTTATTCCCAACGTAACATAATTTAATGTTTTTATAAAAGGCTATAGGGTCATTAAACGTATAAAATATCTTTTGGTCACGTATGGCTATATATCTCTTGTGTTTGAAACCTTCCGTGTGAAAATTATATATATTAAATTCAAACTTATTCACCTGTCTCGCGGTTCTCCATCGCTGCTACAGTACGAGAGAGTTCGCTAGTTCTCGCCATGAAGCTCTGTAAAGTCTCACAATCGTCTGCACAGATTTCCAGTGTTTCCTCACGAGAAAGTCTGCATTGATCGGATTCTCACTGAACTGACGGACGACAAACACACGAGCTCGACTGACTGAACTGCGGCCACAGGCGCGGAGCTCCAGATATATAGCCCTGTGACGCCATAGAATCATTGACGTCACGCGCGCTTAAAGTGTTTGTTTTCGAAAGATTCTAATCAAAGAGCACGTGATCGAGCCTCAGAGAGTTGAGTCTGACATGGACGCTAATCTGTCATGTGTTTTTATATATTCTTATGGGTGCTGTTCGTCAATTCAGAGTAAGTGGATTGAATCTGATCTTTGCAGCGATCGTGTGTGTGATACGCGTGACCGCTGTCGATTATATTTTCGGTTATAACGTGCGTTAGTTTGTTTTGGCCAATGAAATGAGATTTTCAGTCTTTATAAGGTTACTGCGCTGTATTTATTACCTTTATGCTTACTTATTTATGTTATTTATTTATATCTCGGTGCAGTTTATTTGTCAAAATGCTCGTTTTGAGGTATTCAAGTTGTAAGCAACTTCATGCGCATGCGCGTAAACCAGACATGCCCGCTGATATAACAAATTAAGCTGATTACTGTTTAAACTAATATGAGATTATTAATTAGACTAATCATTAATCTTTTTTTTATCCTGTATGCATCATCTTTTTATAACACTTAATGTTATTATCATGTATGATTATTTTTACCCTGTATTTTCTGTTGGGCTGTCACTAATTTGATTATTTTGACGAATAATTGAGTAATTGTTATTTGTGGTAGTTATAATAATAGACATAAGCCTTTAAAAATACATATGTAATAACAAGGCAGTCATATTTGGTTCAAATATAGCATAATCATATGATTTTATAGAAGAACACTGTTAAAATACATAATATAAACCATCTTCTGTACGTAATGTATTATAACAAAGGCCTTGTGTTGTTAAACTTTACAACTGATCAAATCCTTGCTTAATATTGGCCAAATGACATTTAATTCAAATGTTTAATTAATCTTTAATATTTGGTTACTTCTTTATGATAGAAATGCTAGAGCCACTGTATTTTCTTGAACAAGAATACGAGGACATCAAAATATATAAGCTCAGAGGGTTTAAACTTTTATTTTGGTATCACAATAAACTGTTTGCATATTTAGAAACATATTGACGTATTCTCCTGTATTGGTGTAGGTTTATAAATGATGTAATCATCTTACAAATCTGATGCACATTGATTTCCCAGATGAATGCTATGAGCAACACAAACTCAAAACACATGTAAGTGATAACAAGAAATCATCAGTGATGAACAGTGAACTCACACTGCAAAAAAAATGCTTTTCTTAGTTAGATTTTGTTGTTTCCAGTCCAGATATCTAAAAAAAATTAAATCAAGAAGCATTTTTTAGACGAGTAAAAATTATGGTCTTGTTTTCAGTAAAAATAAGTCAAAATTAAGTGAGTTTTTCCTTTAAAAAAGCAAAAATAATCTTCTTTTTTTTTTCTTTTTGAAATAAGATTAATTTTCTTACCCCATTGTCAGAATTATTTTGCCTGAGGCTCAACCTGTTTTTATCGGCTCAGAGGTCTGCATTTGCCTTTTTAGATTTACGAAGCCTCCGAATCAAGTGTTTATTCATTCAGTAGCAAACAATGAAAGATATATGTTTCAAATCACCCTTGATGCTGAAAAAATTACACAGGCTATAGATGCCACAATTAGAAAATACACTTGTATTACACTTGATTCATTAATTAATCATTATGTTCAGTTGGATTAAATAATAGACAAATGTATTAAACTGAACGAACAGATAAATTACTGTAGTTACTGCGATTGACACATTTTATATAGATTGAAACACTTATTTTGTGTAGTGAAAAAGAAACTTTGTGATTTTGTGTATTGTACTAACACAATTGAAAACATGCTGAGATGTTTGAAAAAGTGCCCTTTTGATACGTTGTGATATTAGTACTACGAGTTTAGAAAATTTACCAATTGCTTGTGAAAATTGCACCAAAGCAATAAAAAAACTGTAAATAAAGCACATAAATATTACCTGAGCTTATTATTGCCATACTTTGTGCTGTTATTCCAGCAAAATAGAAACCATTTCTAAAATACAATCATTGTGTGACCATCGCAGCTAGTTAGGACCAAACTCTGATTAACATGGAAAAGATACCTTTTATCATCGCGTGTCGCGGCGTCGCATCTCATTAGGATCTCGTGATCTCATTTCCCATGGAGAAAAATCGTGATTCACATTTTAGCAAGAATCATGCAGCCCTTTGCTTGAGTAGTTTGAATTCAGAGACACCATCCATCTCCCCAACTCTCCAATAGTCTTCGTTTTGATTTAATTCCTAATGAACCTCTTCAATGTTTTTAATCCTCACTAATTTTGCTCTCAGGCTAAAATGAAAAGGCTGAACAGATGACATTGTTGTGACACAGTATGATCAAGATAACAGAGCCAAGATCGGTGCAAACATTTTGAGGTCACTGCGCAGAATGCACTGCGATGCAAACAACAATGGCGGCTTACCTGAGGATGGAAGGGGGAAAAAATCTGTGACATTAAAATCTATTAACAATCAGGACAAAATAAGGTACAGACAAAATGCAACCTACTTGCTCCTCCAAAAACAGGCCAGGCCATCTTTCTTTGATGACAGAGACCAAATGCTGCTTATTGACTATTTCGTTTCTCCTGAGAGGGAATGTAGTTTCCATTTTGGTGTTCAGTATCATCATGTCCATGTTCCTTTTCTTGACTTCAAGCTCAAGCTGTTCCCTTTCATGCTCCAATGCAGCATCATCCAAACCAACACGATTGTCTGGAAGAAAGTTGATTCCATCATCTCTATTATTGTCAAGCTCACTACATCTATCATTGTGTCATTTTTTTCTGTGATTGCCCATTTTAAGATTGAAGCTCTTCCAGCCCTGGCATCCTGTGTCACAGCTAAGTTCCCTTAAGCTGCGCTCACACTACAGGAGTTTAAGGCCGATTTAGGCCGATATTTTATTTGTAGCGCTATCTTATTATTTGAGATGATTTGTTTCATAAACAAATGGTTGCATTTTATTCCAAAATTAGCATTTGCTTATGGGAGGGCAGTTCCTAAATGACATTGACTTAACTCAAATTAATAAATCGTTAATAAGTTTGTTTGTTTGTTTGTTTGTTTTTTTTGGATGAACTTGCAAAGCATTGTTCACAAAACTCTTTTTAAGTTTATGGGGGAAAAAATTAGTTTAAGGAGAATAAGTGTATTAAACTTTTTTATGGATTTTTGCTGGGCCAACACAACAAAACTAAGTTTTTTATAGAGTAGAGAAATTGCGGTTCTCGTCAGAGAATAAGCAAGTTTTCTCTCTTCTGCCAAAGACTACGAAGAATATGAAGTACATAAATGCATTTACACAACAAGAAAAATAAATCTTGCTATATCAGTGCAAGTGAAATTTGTAAAGTTAGTTTATATAGTTAATATATGGGTATGCAATTCCAAATCTTATTTATATTACGCATTATCTGTATTCATGTTCATTTAAACTAATTGTTTAATAATTGTTAAACAAACATTGCTTGTGTAATAGATTAGGGGTATAATAATTATATAAATCATAAAAAATAAATATAATAAATAATCATCGCTAAAAGCCAGACAATTTTGTATTTAAAAAATCTTTTTTTGTAGTATTATGTACACTCTCAGAAATAAAGGTACAGAAAAGACAAAAAAAAAGGTACAAATGCTCGTCGCTGGGGCAGTACCCCCAAGGGGAACAAACTTGTACCATATTAATGGGTACAAAGAAGTACCCCTACAGTTTGTGCCTTTTAGGTACAAATATGTACCTTTGAGGGTACAAATGGCTCATCGCTGGGGTGGTACCCCCAAGGTACAGCAATGGTACCCTTACCATAGGTACAGAGTTGTACCCTTTTATACTGTACCTTTTGAGAGACAGTTTGGTACCTTAGCAATACATTTGTACCTTAATCCACTGGTACAAAAATGTACCCCATTGGATGGTACCAATTTGTTCTCGTTAGGGGTACCACCCCAGCGACGATGCCATTGTACCTATAAAGTGGCAAAAATGTCCTTGATAAATAGAAAAGAATGAGAGCAAAAGAAAGCAATGTTTTGTTTTCCCACAATCAATGATTTAAAAGAATATGCTTTCTATTACTGCATTTATTTTGTGCAAGTGAGATGAGTAAAGATCTGTTTCATAAATAATAATCTGTCTGGTGTTTATAAGCAGCACATACAGTATTGTACTACGTGTAAAATATACACAAACTTACCTATATTAAATTGTTTGTGGTACCTACAGTAAAAAATGTAAATGTAAAATATGTGATGATAATATTGTTCGAGCAATTGATGGAAGTAAAAATGCATGCAGAATTGAGAAAATAGTATTTATGGAGATAACTTGTAGGCTATCACAGGGCAAACATGTGAATGTTCACGGTGCATTTTATGCAAACAACTCTAATCGTAGTTGTAACTCTATATTTACAGTAGGCATAATTGTCATTGCGTATGTGTATGCAGCATGAGTCAAATACAATCTTCTGTTCGTGAACAGTTGTATTTCATTCATTAATCTGACTATGCATCCGTGCATTTAATTGCCATTCGCTCGTGTGATAGTTATATGGATCTTAGTAGTATTTTAAGTGATAATTGATTCTATAAACAACCATAAAAGATACATTTCGGCTTTCTCCGGCTCCCTGCACCGGGCGTAATGCGAAACCGTAAGTGTATAACGGCACACTCGCTGATCCGAAATCCAAAATGGCAGCCACGTGCAACTAGTCTATTATAACGTACACAACATAGCCGCCATCTTCTAATGTTAAACTGTGTTCCACGTGCACAAATGGAATCGAACATCATCCAACATCTTCAACTTATAAGTATACAATACCCGTACACTAAACACTTATATAATTGATTATCTACATAGCTGCAGCACTATTTGGGCATCAACTTAACTTTAACTGAACTTTTCAGTTGAGTACGTTGGCTGTATGAGGAACTCGAGCTAGCTAACGATAGCTGTAGCCAACTCTAAGCTAGCTGGCAAACGTTAGCTAAGGTCAGCTAACGTTATGCTTTTTTCTTTACAATTAGCTACATGTAACGAACGTTAGTGGTAACTTAAAAATAAGTCCCGATATAATGTTAGTTCGATCTAACTGTAGCTAACGTGCAGCCAACTTTAATCAGCGGGCCGCAAGTCTCACTTAAATGTAACTTTACGTTAGCTAACGACAGTATTACTCATCTCTGAATTTCTGTGCTTCAACTTCTGTCATAGTTAAACCACCTTTTATCAATGTTTGGATCAGCTCATCTGAGGAGTTGGCAGGGCCATTGTTGAGCTGTCAAGCGTCCTGCAGGCTCCAGCGACTGCCGTGCCGAGTGAAAGAAAGAGGCGTGACCACTGACCTAGAACACGAATAACGGCGCGAAAAAACAGCCAGTCATAATATTAGACAGACCAACAACAGGACAATTTTCGCCATCTTATTCATCACTAAATTCACTTATGAGAACCTTTTAGGCGAGAAAAGAACTGTTTAGATTTCGAATATAGGCAGTCTTGTGAAAACTGATGCCGAATTGACAATTTGCTTCAAAGTTTTCGGAGTTGAGAAGCTCCATGAAGTGAGGCGACAGCCAGCAGGCGCCTGCCCCGGCCGCTAGCTCGTCGCTCGGCCAGTCCTGCTCAGAGACCCCGCTGTGAGCTGGAGGTCTCTCAGACCGGTCTCGTACATTAGAGGCTTTTATTTCGCCGTTGACGATTCGTTTGTTTACATGTCACTTTGCTCACAGTAGCCTAACCATTAGCGGATGGGGAACTGGGTAATTTAACAAAATAAACTAACTATTTACAGGCTTTTTTTTTAATCTTTTTTCTTTTCTTTTGTTTTTGGCAATTGAATAATATAGGCATATTCATATATATTTACAGGCTATTTACAAGAGCACATTTAAACTAGTTGATTTATGCTTTCAATTTTTTGATGGTGATTTATTTTTTGTATAAGAATTCAACCCACCTTTGCATAATATTAGAACATTTTTCAATGACTGCTTTGTTGAACTTGTGGATCTCATGCGTTAAACACTTTTGAATCGAAAGCATCGCCAATGCATTAAGCCGTTCCTGGGAGGGACATAGTTGACCGGTTTCACAGACCGGGCTTAGCTTAAAGGTGCCCAAGAATGCTTTTTCACAAAATGTAATATAAGTCTAAGGTGTCTCCTGAATGTGTCTGTGAAGTTTCAGCTCAAAATACCCCATAGATTTTTTTAAATAAATTTTTTTAACTGCCTATTTTGGGGCATCATTAACTATACACTGATTTTTTCAGCGCCGTCCCTTTAAATCGCGTGCTCCCTGCCACACGAGCTCTCGACTATATTACAGCACATTTACAAAGTTCACACAGCTAATATAACCCTCAAATGGATCTTTACAAGATGTTCGTCATGCATGCTGTGTGCATACATCAAATCAATGTACAGTGGGTATGGAAAGTATTCAGACCCCCTTAAATTTTTCACTCTTTGTTATATTGCAGCCATTTGCTAAAATCATTTAAGTTCAATTTTGTCCTCATTAATGTACACACAGCACCCCATATTGACAGAAAAACACAGAATTGTTGACATTTTTGCAGATTTATTAAAAAAGAAAAACTGAAATATCACATGGTCCTAAGTATTCAGACCCTTTGCTGTGACACTCATATATTTAACTCAGGTGCTGTCCATTTCTTCTGATCATCCTTGAGATGGTTCTACACCTTCATTTGAGTCCAGCTGTGTTTGATTACACTGATTCGGACTTGATTAGGAAAGCCACACACCTGTCTATATAAGACCTTACAGCTCACAGTGCATGTCAGAGCAAATGAGAATCATGAGGTCAAATGAACTGCCTGAAGAGCTCAGAGACAGAATTGTGGCAAGGCACAGATCTGGCCAAGGTTACAAAAAAATTTCTGCTGCACTTAAGGTTCCTAAGAGCACAGTGGCCTCCATAATCCTTAAATGGAAGACGTTTGGGACGACCAGAACCCTTCCTAGAGCTGGCCGTCCGGCCAAACTGAGCTATCGGGGGAGAAGAGCCTTGGTGAGAGAGGTAAAGAAGAACCCAAAGATCACTGTGGCTGAGCTCCAGAGATGCAGTCGGGAGATGGGAGAAAGTTGTAGAAAGTCAACCATCACTGCAGCCCTCCACCAGTCGGGGCTTTATGGCAGAGTGGCCCGACGGAAGCCTCTCCTCAGTGCAAGACACATGAAAGCCCACATGGAGTTTGCTAAAAAAACACCTGAAGGACTCCAAGATGGTGAGAAATAAGATTCTCTGGTCTGATGAGACCAAGACAGAACTTTTTGGCCTTAATTCTAAGCGGTATGTGTGGAGAAAACCAGGCACTGCTCATCACCTGTCCAATACAGTCCCAACAGTGAAGCATGGTGGTGGCAGCATCATGCTGTGGGGGTGTTTTTCAGCTGCAGGGACAGGACGACTGGTTGCAATCGAGGGAAAGATGAATGCGGCCAAGTACAGGGATATCCTGGACGAAAACCTTCTCCAGAGTGCTCAGGACCTCAGACTGGGCCGAAGGTTTACCTTCCAACAAGACAATGACCCTAAGCACACAGCTAAAATAACGAAGGAGTGGCTTCACAACAACTCTGTGACTGTTCTTGAATGGCCCATCTCTGGAGAGACCTAAAAATGGCTGTCCACCAACGTTTACATCCAACCTGACAGAACTGGAGAGGATCTGCAAGGAGGAATGGCAGAGGATCCCCAAATCCAGGTGTGAAAAACTTGTTGCATCTTTCCCAAAAAGACTCATGGCTGTATTAGATCAAAAGGGTGCTTCTACTAAATACTGAGCAAAGGGTCTGAATACTTAGGACCATGTTATATTTCAGTTTTTCTTTTTTAATAAATCTGTAAAAATGTCAACAATTCTGTGTTTTTCTGTCAATATGGGGTGCTGTGTGTACATTAACACTCTGAGGTCTGAAGGTATCGCCGGCGAAATTAACGAAATCAGTGTGAAAGAGACTCAAAATACTCCGTCAATGTTGCACATACAATTAAGAGTTATACACCATTTTAATCTGTGGAATATCTTCTTTTATTTCTGCACACTTAGAGTAAAAACAAAATGTTGTACTTTTTGTAAAATAAAGAAAACTAACATGATGCGTGATCTCTCGTCTCCCTCTGAACGAACTCCAATCTGATAGTTCTCAGAAAATGAACTGTAACTTAGTGAATACTAATCACAAAAAAATTACACTTATGTCTAAAAAAACGTTAAGATGTCAGGTTTTAAAACATGTAAGTCAAATCGAAAACAAACCTTCTGTGTTTATGTAATCTGTATGAAAAGAGAGCCATGTCAGAAGTCTGTGATTCAGCTCATTATCCGCTAATGCGGCCACGCCCACGGAGCCAGCGCTATTCAGACGCAAATTCAGAGTCAATACATGCATTCGTCATCTCAATCGTGTATTTATTGTCTTGAAAAGTGTTTTGAATAGCCATATTTAGCGATCTCTTGCCTCTGTTAGTTCCTTGATTGTCACATGATATGCCTCTTCTTTTACTGAGGCATTTGTGGACAAAAGGGGCAGAGCGCCCTCCGGCTTTGAGTATGAATTAAAAACACAGCATCCAGCGCTCATAATGATGACAATAAATATAGAATAATAAATATTACTCCTCTGTATAGAAAATTGATATAAACATATGAGAATCCATCAATATTTCTCCAAATGTGCATGCTTTTAAGCATATTAAGAAATTATGGTCAATATAAGATTTTAAGAGTCAAAATGTGAAGCTTGAGTCTTAGATCTTTTTAATGATGTATAGTTTGTCAACTGCACATCAACATTTAGGCTCTATAATATAACAAATATAGTAGCCTATATGAAATGCCCTAGAGGTAGGAATGTTCAGATGCTTTGCATCACAGAAATACATTATATTTTAAAGTATATTAAAACAGAAAACCATTATTTGGTTAGAGACTTGAGACTTTTTAAAAACATTATAATGGCAATGTGTTCAATCTTTTGACTGGTAGTGTAATTTAACATACGCCTATACAAAATTTTCTTCATATCATGTGCAATAATACGTGCATGCATGAGATCACAAAAATCATGTTTTTTTTTGTCCTGAGTGGACTTTAATCCTGTTATCAGCATGATCACAGAGGGTTTTTTCACAGCCTACCTGACTGAAAGGCCTCATTAATATGCAAGTCATTTCAGGTCATTATTATTCAATTCTTTTGTCTTCTCAGGTGAGAATCACCCATTATACATAAGGATTCACGCCTCCCCGCATACTGTGTTTCTTGACCAAAAGTGTCTTAGAAAATTTAAATCTCTCTGTTGTTTTATATGAAGGAGTAGGAATGATAATTTTTACTTCATTCTGAAGCAAAAACTCTAGTCTACAACCTCCAATACCCAGAATTCTTATGAACACAGTTTAATATATTTTTTTGGCCTTGTTTCAGTGACTTAAGTTTTTTGTTTTTTCAATAACCACGCATAAACGTTATTCCTTCAAAAACACAAACATGTACATGCATGTTCCTCACATATTATTGTAGCCTAGTTTGTGCTGAATACAGTGTAATGACACTTTTGTCATTAATATGTTTATGAACAACTGAAAAAAGCACAAATGTCAGGGCATGTCAAAACTTCTCCAGGGCCCAAAAAAACCTCAGACCCCTGAGGGTTAATGAGGAAAAAAAATGAACTTAAATGATTTTAGCAAATGGCTGCAATATAACAAAGAGTGACTACCGTACCTACTGTATGTCTTTTCCATGTACTGAACTCTTGTTATTCAACTATGCCAAGATAAATTCAATTTTTCATTCGAGGGCACCTTTAAGGCAGGACTTGGCCTTAGTTAAATTAGGATATTTAAGCAGCTTTTATAAAAATACCTTAGAAAAGACATCACTGGTGTGCGTCTTGAGACAAAACAATTGCAGAGACATATTTTAAGATATTTTAGTAAGTTATTTTTAGTTGAGAGAGCTCAAACATTCATTTTAGTCTGGGACTAGCTTAAGCCTTGCCTGTAAAACCAGACGAGTGTTTCTCAGTAATGTTTTATTCGTTTAAGGGTGGAGAAACATCTCTCAGATTTGACAGTTCTCACTGGAGTTGTGATCAGGATACGTAATGTCATTATAAATGTGAAAAATATTACTGCACCTTCACACGCTCGAAAGTCAGACTTGTCATAAATCAATGAGAGCTTGGTGTGGAGACGTTGATTTAACATAGGGTATGCATTGACAGCCTTTTCCCAAGTTTTCCTTAGGGAAGTCTTTTGTCAGTTCACAAAAATGCATTTAGTAGAATTGGATCGCTACTGACAGATGCCGTTGTGAAATCAATCCTGTCTTTGCCATTGGTTATTACAGTGTCACAAATTTCATATGCAATCTGCTGTAAATTTGGTGCACTCTTAAGATAGTGTGTGCCTCTACTGCATCACTTCCTCGCTTTTGAAGCTGTGCATAGAGAATGTCAACACGGGGCATGATTAAATGAAACAGATCCAAGAAGAAGAGAAATTCGGGACCGGAAAACAAACAACAGAAACCTTTAGCCTCCCTAATAGTAACTGAATCAAAGACTCAAGATGACTGAATAGATTCAAAACATTCCAGTAGAATGGGTTGATTTTCATAGGTGTTGACAGCATGGCTACTGAAATTCCATCATCCATGATTTTCATCATGTCTGAGATGACTGTGGTAGACGCTTGCCTACTATTTAATCCAGACAGGCAATATTTATTACATTTACTTACACAGGAGGAACTTCTCAGACTCATCGTCATGGAACATGCAAGAAAGGATGTCTCGATCGGTAGCAATACCAGAGAAGATTAGCATGAAATTGCTGTACACATTTCAATCCAGAAAGGTACCCAAGACTACAGGTCCTGTGTAGAGCAGAAACTGCCTCAACTCAGTGGCCTTCCAGCGATCGAATTCCCTCAGCGATCTGGGCTTTCGGGCAAACTCCATAGGAATATAGGAACGCCTTTTACCACTTTAGCAGACATTCTTTCCGCTATGTTTTCAGGTACTCTGAAACACAGAGGACCCCTGCCTGAGCCAAATGTTCAATAAACGCCTAACCACACCTAAAAAAAACCGAATACATGTAATCTAAAAGGAATTGTGAAACCATGAAATGGATGTGGCCCCTCACGCTGATGACTCTGTCCTAGAGCGTAGTCTGTTTATATATATATATCATGCATCTGTTAATGTATTTTCCAGGCTGAGTACATTTGTCACAACTATAGTGTAGCCATTGAGGTTCTTTGTGTTTTTAACAAAGGATATTGCTGGTGTGTAACAAAAGGCTGTGTCCAGCTCAAGCTTCAACTTCTTACCCTTTATATCAATACCTATTTCAAGCTGTTGTAACTCCACAGAACAAACTTATCACTACTGGTTCTTTCATGGGAACACTCAGTAGGTGTTTATTTGTAACTTCAAACTGAAACTGTCTGCCAGAGGGTGTACGTATTTAGACAGCATATTCCATACCTGCAAACTAAATGCAGCTAAACTTTACGTAGGATGGACACCCAGTGGTTGAACTAGGTATTGCAAGCCAAATTCAAAATATTTTTTTACCCGGCCCCTCCGCCTTACACTGCAAGTTGATCAGCTAATGTATGCGTTTGCAATATATTTTTTGAAAATTACTAACCACCTCATATGGATTTTTATAACTCTGAATTTGCGTTTCATTTCGGAGGCTGCTGCTGCATCCTCCAGAGGCCGCATTTATTGGCCGCCCGCATACATTGAGTCGGCCTAGTTGTAACCATAATCAAGTTGTAACCGTAATATTTAGACTGTTTTTCATTTTGAGGTGTAAAATAATATAATTTATTTCTCACTTTTAAATCTAATGGTTAATTTTCTCAAACTAGACAGGACAGTCAGAATTAAGGTGAAATGGAAACCGGGGACATTTCCTATTTGAGTGGTCAAAATATTACCAAAATCTCAATTGTTATTAACTATTTATTAAAAAACAGGGACAATACACTTTTGAAATTTTTTGTTTTTAATTGTTGTGAGTTCCTTATAGGCTATTAGTACATTAATAATTATGATTTAGTTTTATTATTAGGATTTTTGCTCTGGTTTTAAAGTCACTGGAAGTTGCAAATGTCTTTTCTCCAGTGTTGTGACGTATTTCCAAGTGAAACAGAATATTGAATAGAGGGCAGAGTTTTACTTTAGCGCTCCTCCTCTCCATCTCTCGCTCATAGCAGACTAACGGTCGGAGGGGAGTGGTTTACGTGTTTTCAACCCAAGCCGTCAAACTGACATCATCAGAGAAGGAACGCCATTCCAGACCGGAAGTAACTTTTCAGATTTTGATTAAAGATTACCGCGACAAACTATCTTTTTCTGTGTATTAACTTGCACGGATTAATTGTTCACCACAAGACTAGTAATATGCACTAACAAAGTAAACAGGGTCGATTTCGATTTCATGCCGACTTTAATACAATTCACCCCAAAAAAAAATATATTTTTTACACGTTTAATAGTAACCAATGTAAGAGCAGTTCAAAACAATATGCCTATTATAAGATTAGTATGACTTTACAAAAGCACATTACATTACAAAAATAAAATAACATAAATATAAGAAGTTAAATGTAAAACAGGCAATTAACAAATATTTTTTACCTTTATTGAATTTAATATTTTAATTTTCACAAGCTTTTTTTAGCTACTGTATACAGTTTTAACTTTCAACTATTTTTAACTATTATTTTGCATATTAAACTCATTTATTGATATCTGAGTGTACCTTCACCACGTGATATAGTTGTGTGTGGAAACTGCTGCGTTGTGACTGCAGAACTTTTGTAGACGTTTAAAATTGTGCAAAACAATCTCGCACCCTGTTGAGGCCCTGTTATAAACATACAAACGATATTACTTTAACATAAATAGTTAGTACATTACCACCTTGAAACCGATAACAATGTTTATTTTGATATTTGACGATAATGGTGCTGGTCCAGATCCAGATTATGTTTCTCATGAAGTAGCGGTGCGCGCGCGACCAAGTGTAGCTGGTGAACATGATCACTACACCAATTTCTCCAGCAGGCAGATAATATTGAGCAGGCTGCTTTATGCTCATTGGTCTTTTTACAATGTATATGCGGGTTGTTTTGAACGAGCTAAAAACGGGGACATTTCCGGGGACAGCTCCAGTCGGGGACAGAACACCAAAAACCAGGACTGTCGCTTGAGATTTTTACATGGGGTTGAGGTGCGTGGACCCTCGTAGCTAAAAAAAAAAAACAGAAATGTCAACCTAGCAATGTACATTAGCATAATAACACAACTTCAGCTAATTCCCTTTCATTTGCATTCGTAAATTAAATAAAAATTCGTATTAGTAGTTCCCATATTTTCAGGGTTGCCAACTCTCACGCATCTGGCGTGACACTCACGCTTTCAGCATCAATCTCACGCTCTCACGCACACGCAAGAAATGTCACGCCAAAATCCATTTTTCTCCATTTTTCTCAATCCGTTACTTTCTCTAGATCACAGCGTTTTAATGACAGGAGAGGAGTTTAAGGCCCACAGCTGTTACATCTCCCTACAGTATTCTCTGATCGTTGATTGGCTGAAAACCTTGCACCTGATACGTCAGTTGCGTGTGAGAAGTTCAGAGAGTTCGGAGCATATAGGTTCAGAGTCGGAGTCGGCACGTGTGAAAGTTTGGAAGACGATCAAGGTAAGCAAATAATAAAATGGTGAGCCTTGTCACTACAGACGTAGCCTTGCCTGATCAGTCTGTGTGCCGAGACTAAGTTACAGACTTCAACTATAGTTGCAAATGTTGTCTGACGTGCGTTATGATGTGGGCTAGCTAAATTGCTCAATAAAAATAGTCTCATGTAGGGTCCGAAATTAACACCCTCCAAGCGCCAAATGCGGGTAGATTTTCCGTTTGGTGAGCAAATCTCAAAAGGCTATCCGCCACACTGGCGGGTTAATGTTCATACCAAAATATGAAATTTTCAGCGCGCACGAGCAGAGACAGAGAGAGAGAGAGAGAGAGAGCGCGAGCGAGCCCAGGCCGCGCGCGCGCACTCAATATACAGAGCGGCCAAAGCGTCAAGCTTCCCCGTACTTTTTGACAAGCGTCTTTGACAAAGCGGCCAGAGCTTCTTTGCAGCTCAAGTGTGTGTACGTACAGTTAACGCTCTATTTGTTGAGGGCGCTGAGGAAAAAGGATATGTGAAGCTCCTGCCACTGGAAGAAGCGGTCGCCGCCCATTTGTGGCCGCGCACCCATCAAAGCCGCGCAGAACGTCTTCAGCACTCCCGGATCGTGCACACTCCGCCGCTGGCCAGGCTGCTTCTGCTTTACACACCATGGCCGTTATTTTCTCGAGAAAAGGAGTTTTCTCATAGCGTTTGCAACGCAATACTCGTTCCCTTATCTCTCAGGGAACCGAGGTTAGTAACCGAGTAGGCCCTACGTTATATACGTTTTGTTATATAACAACCGATATAACAACTTTAGCACATTTATCAGCTATACATTCATTCAGTGTTTTCCATTAATGACCCTCTGCTGCCGCCACCGTTTCATAATGAACTGAAAATTTAAAACATACTACGTTTGCCAACGAGCTAAAATCGAAACTGTGATATGGCTTTGTGCCTTTATAAAACAGCAAAAGACAGTGATTAAGTATATATACAGTCTGTCTGTGCTGCGTGTCTTAAAGAGAAGTGAGCGCATTTGCGCACGCGATCAGCTGGTATTGTAAAAAAAATGTTTGAACCCTTTTTAATGTCCAGGTACAAGTCAATGCTGTTTCTTTGTTCAATTTGCACACTGTACATGGGTTGAAGCTCTTAATTTTGAGTTTCCAGAGTGCACCAGATTGATGCATTTAACCTTAAAATGTACAAAATTTTCTTCCGGGGGGTATGCCCCCGGACCCCCTAGTGGAAGTACATCCAACAAAGTTTTACAAATTACAGTGTCAAATAATGTACATTTTCTGAACAAGAATACGACAACAAAAGCTCCTTTCATGTCAGTAAAGCTATTAATAGAAAATTGAAATGTCTTTGGACAAATATAGATTTGGGCTAAGCCCCGAATGTTTACAATGTCTGGCTCCGCCCCTGTCAGGTAACAAAACTGACAAAAAATAAAACAAATTATTTCACCCCAATGATAGTAAGTAAACATGGACTGACACTGATTTTTAAAATTAGAGTTACCAAACATTTTCTCCACGCACATGCGCAAACTGAAATTTTTACAAAGTCTCACTCCAGCCAAAGTCCCAAAGTTGGCAACCCTGTATTTTTCTGTCACGGTTGTTACCGATGTGATAAACAGCCATGACCCGTCTGCACTAGTCGGCCACTGTCTCGAATACATGCTGTCTTAACAACCAGGTACCACGAAACGTGTAAACGCAAGTACTGTCTGAATGTTGAATTTACTTCAAATAATCCTACTAGTAGCCACGATACATTAGCTAACTGACTTTGGCTAATTACTTACCTGTCAATGAGAAAATTAGCCAACTCCACATTCGTTTTGAAACCTTTGTCTGTATTAAGCTGTCTCCATCTCTCAAACGCATCTCCAATATTTATACGGCTTTTATTATACTGTTGATCATACACTTTTTTGGATGGATGCCGAAGTTTTTTAGGAGGGGTAGAATGTTCGCTCTCTGACCCAATTGTTTGGCAGCTTCCATGACTGAAATGAAATACGCCATGTTTGCCGCCAACTGGCAACCAGGGTTGCCGAAATACAATTGGATAAACTGGCAGTGGGCGGGTTACGTAGACCAAAACAGAGACAGACATTCCAACATGGAACACACATTTTCAAAGGAAAATAACTGACTGTAGCATTGTTTTTCAGATAAACAAGTATGTTAACTTAGCATGTTTCTTAAATATCTGCAAATTTTTATGCTTTAGTCAAAAACTTACATAGAGCCCCTTTAAGAACAACAATACTGATTTTTGTAGCCATTTTTTTTCTGGGCACATATTTATTCTTATTAAGGCAAGGAGGAGACTGTCTATTTATGTCATGATTTATGTGCAAAGAAAGTTGTTTCAAGGATCAGATGGGAAAACAAAAAGACAAAAGAGGTATCTTGGTATATTCAAAAAGAGAAGCCTATCTCGGAAAATGAGGCAAACGATAATACCATGTTTATTTTCACAAATCTTACAGAGGCTCATCATTGTTACACTGATGTACAGGTAAATCCAGAGCTTCAGTGGTCCACGCATTAACAAGAAACCACACTTTGATGGATCCTGGTAAACCTACTGTGTTAACTTAGTAGAGTTTTTAAAAATTAATATTTCAATCAAGAATGGTTTAACAAACAAATGCTTGTAATTTATTCTTCTGGTAAATTAAAATACAATTAGATTATAAACATTTTTTTTTTTTTTTTTAAATGTGACTTTTGTCTTTCAAGATATAGTTACAGTATCTCCATGAGGCTCTTATCTCTGGACTTTAAGACAAATGGTATCTAAAAACCATTGGATAGAAGCGATCACTGCAGACTGAATGAACTCAGAGTATATGCCAAAACAATATTACAGTGACAACTGCGATATGTCATCTTAGCAACGCCTTGTTTTGCATAACAGGGTAAGCAAAACTTATTTATGAATACATAAGTCTAAGTCATAAGTTAATGGGTTTTTCGGAGTATTCTGATTTCAGCATGAGTGTTATCATGGAACAACTAAGTTCACGACCAAAGAAAGCGAGTTGTGTGGAGCATGTACATGAACAGCAACCCTGTGTACTGCTCAAACAAACCACCGCCACGGCAGAAAACCATAGACTGTAAAAAATATGGACGTAGTGTCCGTGACGTCACCCATAGAGTTCTGAACAGCAGTTTTGACGCAAAAATGAGGCCGCGGCCATCTTAGCAGTGCGTCACCGCACGTCACTCACGGATAACTGAAAATGGGCAAAGAGGCGGGACGAAGTTGGAGCCCATGCGACTTGTTGCTGAAACCACGCCCGCCTAGCTATCTATCTTAGACACTATCTAAAATATTAATAAAGATAACAATATCATTAGAAAGTACTAAAGGATTACTGTCAATCTACAGTGATTTTTAAGATAACGTTATAGATGCTCTAACACCAGTAGGCTAATTAATTTGTGTGGGGTGTGCAAATAACACAAAAAAAATCAACTAGGACTTCATACCTTTAATGAAATAGAGATCGCGAGATGAATCCAATCCGTTGCACTTGGGTAAAATGTCCATTTCAAAACATAAAACATCGTTTATAATGTAAAACTCTATACGTACATATATAGGTACCAGATATCTGTATAATGTTCTCTCAAACTAATGAGCACGTGTCCAAAGTATAATTTTTCAAAATAGTGCAGCAGTTTTAGTTATATCCAAGCAGTGCTGTCGGAGTTGTATATCCTCCTGGTATTGTCATTGTAGTAAATCTCAGGAACAAAACTTTTAGCCAATGCCACGACGATCCAACAACGTGTGTTCCGCATGCGAGCACATGTACACAGACTGAGATCTGTCTCGAGTATGCAGCAAGCCATATATTGTATAAAATAATCCAGAAAAAAGGCACAAAAACAGCTGAGATGCCAAATTCAGCGGCTAGAATTAGCTGAGGTAACATGACGGCTCACAGACAGCAGTGCCAATCCACCTGTCACTCAAGTGACCACGCCCTTAATTATGCAGAACTTTAAGGCTTAATATAATTTAAACGGATGAGTTATAAAAAAATTCACCCTCCTCAGAGTTGTCATGAAGGACAAAATTAGCAGTATAGACCAAAACACAATGTGAACCAGAGTGTAAACATGTTTTTTTCTGCTGTAAACTTGGCTGTTTTAACATGATGGTCAATGAGATTCTGCTCCCTTTTGCAGCCTGTCCCTAGCGGCCAGTCGATGAATCGCAGTTTAAGTTACTTCCGTATTGGCTTCACGAGAAACTGGGGGAGGTTGCCGCTTGCAGAAAACCTTCCTCATCGGCTCAATGAGACGCCTGGTGGTGCTGGTGAGATTGATGAAGAGAGAAAGGAGGCAGAGAGAGATGAGAAAAAGAAGATGTCTGAGAAATTCCACCTTTTTCGCAAAAGAGCTGGAAAATACGACCTGGCTCAGACTGAGGCGGGATCATACCGGAAAATTACTGATGGTATAATCACAATCCGTGTATCATTCGTTCTTTTCATATTCAATTAAGAAATCAAATTCGGAAAATCGAAAAAGGACTTGTTATTTCCTTATTCGTTTACAAATACAATATTTAAAAAACAAATAATGACTGTTTTTTTGTATTTTCGATTACATGCTCAAATTGAAAATGGGAGATACGAAAAACGCCTCCACCACGAATCTGATTTTGATATTTAGTTATCCAATTTGATGACCCGGAAGTTTGTCTTCACACATATGGTTCCACCATAACAGTAGCAGATACAGTAGGCTACCTTACTATGGCCGCTCTAGACCAATACATTAATTTGGTTAAAGGGTTATTCGAAAGTGGCAAGACTCATGCAGAGATTTCCATCCATCTGCAACAAATGGGTGTCCAGCGATGCTCTGAAATGAGTGTTAGACGAATCTGTTTTAAACACAACCTTCGTCGAAAAAGACAAGTATCGGACACAGAACTGGAAGCAGCTATGATTGGATCTATTTATGAGGTAAATACGTTTTTCATCTTCTTCTTTATCTTATTATTATTATTTATATTCGTACGGTTCGACCAGTGTTTTTGGGACAAGACAGTGCATTCACAGCTAAGTTGGTCCTTCATGAAACAGGCAGCTTTGCATTCGAAACAATTAACTGTAGATGTTTTTTCTTTTAATTGTATTTACTTTTAGCAATTATTTTGTAATAAACGCTTAAAGTGAGCTATTAAAACATGATATGTTGAATTATGTTTTATATTTAAGGTAAGTATAGGCACTAGTTTTTGTGTTCATTTTTATTTCCTGTCGCTGCTCTTTTTATTGTAGCCTATTGTAGTTCAATAACCATTTTATTTAAGGTTTCATGTATTTACTGTAGGCCGGTTTCGATTACGATTTCAAGCAGTAGGCTATCGATAATGCCAAAAATGTTATGTACAGTCAAATGTCCCGTTGTATACTTTTTAAATATCTTGCTTCTCAGTCTTTGGTTGTCAGGTACAATAATCTTATCACTCAAACATTATTTCATGGTTATAATTTCTTAACAGCGGGGTATCGTATGGCCGCAAGTTCATGACTGCTATCTATCTTCACTGGGAGTGCGTGCAGGAGAAAGTCGAGTCGGAAAATTGCTGAAGAAATTCATCAGCCATACCACGAATTGCGACGGCAGGTAGGTTTTGCTACACTTGTGCTCTGTATTAAACAATAATAATAAGCATGATAAAGTGGCATCACAATCACCCTCTATTACTAGACAGAAAAAAATCTTGATTACTTGTTCCACAAATCATGGTCATGAGATCCAAGTATATATATGCATCTAGTTTTGTTTCCTTTCGTTACTTCCTTCACCATACAAACTGTGGCATAAGTCCTAAAACATTTTGTTATCAGAAGCATTCCAAAAACATTTAAATGTTAACCCTGCAAAAAAAGAATGTTAGTGAAATATGATTACTTCAAATTTCCTTCGTAGTATTTGCGGTGGAACTTAATTAGTTATAACCAGCATTTATAAGAATTATCTTGTAGCAAAAAACATTCTGTAAATACATGAGCTATGGGTTCAAGATGTAAGCCTGCAATAATCAAATGTTCCCCCCTTGTTTAGGGTGCACGTAATCTTAACCCAGTCCCATATCATGCCGAATATATGGGCCACAAACTACACCTTGATCAAAATGAGAAGCTTGTGATGTTCGGTGTAACGCACGTTTTGGCAGTTGATGGCTACAGCAGCAAAATTATTGCCAATGCTACAATGCCAGTGAAAAACAACCTCGTAATTTAAGAAGAAGTTTACAGGTGAGCATGTTCAGAGGAAGTAACAAGCAGTGAATGGTAACATTTCAATATGGGGACCAATTCTCACTTTTAACTAGTTGCTTATTAGTTTGCATATTGGCATATTAATGCATTATTCTGCATGATCATATTCTACATCCCTTAATCCTATCCCCATACCTAAACTTAACAACTACCTTACTAACTAATAATAAGCAGTAAATTAGGAGTCAAAAGTCATAGTTAATAGTGACTATGTGTTTGCCATACTGAAATGTTACTCAGTGAATATGCATTGCTGTCAACATAAAAAAATGCTAAAAATTGTCTTTGCATTTCTCAGAATTTTCATGTGCAACAAATTTACATCTTTTTATTTCAGATCTGCTGTAGTTAACTATGGCATGTGGGACCAGCTCAGGGTTGACCATGGTAGGGAATTTTACATGTCCCTATACATGCAAGAGAAGCTGTCAAGACGCAGACAACCATACCTCCAAACAGCTTCAACAATGGTGAGGTTTTTGCAATGCTGATAACAGTTATAAGACTACTACAACCAATATAAAAATATGTAATTAATAATACATATGTGCATTTCAAACTGGCAATTTATTTTCCTTATTAGTTCATACGTTCTTCATTGTGTTTCATAGAATATGAAACATTGTTTTTCAGAATCTTAGAGTTGAAAGGATTTGGCCTGAAGTGAACAATCGGGTGAACTACCCATTGAAACAGGCCCTGGTGCACCTGCTAGACCAAGAAGTCATCAACATGGAGGACAGTATGACTAAATTCTGCACTTCAAACCTGGCATGTCAGTTAAGCCAAATTGGACTAAATAGAGTAGTGCAGGCATGGAATGCTCATAGGATCCCAGGTATGCTCTGAGGACTTTACAATATTTTTCTGAATAGGCACTTTAAAATCACCGCACATTCACTTTCAGGGCCCATTCACTTTGATAGCTGCTGTTTACCATGCTTAATTGTTTTAGGCCGTGGAATACCCAATGAACTTGCAGCAAGTGGATGTCCATCAAAAATTTCAGATGAGCTGCTGCCCAATGCCTCTGTTGTGGCAAATATGTACGAGCAGGAGTTGGGATCGTCGCTGACTTGGACGTCTACCTTTGGAACGGACCCCTTTTCCTCTGAGGAGGACAGATGTCATGCAGAGCAGGACTTTGTAGAAAAGTATCCAGACATCTCTCTACTTTTCAATGAAGCAGTGAACGGTGAATATAGCCTTTTTCAGGATGCATTGCTTTACCTCATAAATGTAACCCAAAGATATGTATGAAAAGTGACATTAATTCTCTATTTTTTTTTTTAAGCAGTGAAGTCTTAATTAGGCAGTATTAATTAGGCATGTAGTAGACTTCTACTGTGAAGTCAATAAAATCAGCTTGGGTATACAAATAATGGATTAAATTTTTGTATGCATGTATTTAGCTGCCACCATGCCCAAATCTCAGTTGAATAAACAGACAAGTCTATTTTTTGCCAAGAACTCTGTTGTATTTAAAATGTCTTGTTCAAACTCTTCAATACAAAGACATAAATATATTAAACATTTTGCTTCAGTTTGTATTTTGCAACAAAAAAAAAACAGTTGTGTAAAATTGTATTGGATAATACAATACACAGATTGGATGCAAAACAAAATGAAATAACCAAATGGAATGATGCACATCTAACTGTGCACTAGAACTGCATATCTTGAGATGAAGGAACAACAGTAAAACGCAATTGTGCAACGTTTGATAATACTAGTACATAGTATTAATCCAAGAATATGTTTCTGAGTGCAGCCAATGCATCAGATAGGCCCATGAGTCTTTGTATGTTGTTGCCAGAATCACCAGCACGGCATTTTGGGCAGGAGGGAGAATTTGTTTGCCATTCCTCAATGCAACTCCTGCAGCCAATAAGGCTTTGGCAGCATGATGAAACCATGGGCTCGTTCATTGGACCTGGAAATTTGATTCAGAAAACAGTTTTAAATACTATAGTTACAGTATTTGAGAACTATTCGATACATTTGTGGAACACTGTTGTCTTTGTGTAAAGTGGTAAATCAGTTGTATTCATAAAGTTTAGATTAGCACAAACAAATTATATATTGTTTTCTTATTCCATAAAATGGTAGGTTCAGTCACTGCTTGATGATTTTACACAATTTAATAATATTTTAAAATATTATTTTGAAGAATAAAATATAAAATTATACAAACCTTTGCAGATTATACACGCAAAAGCATCTCTGACAGCTGTGGTTTCTGCATCTGTAAGGGATACTGTCGTCCTCCGATTGGAATTGGCAAATTCCATTAGCTCTTTCATCGTTGTGGACACTGCTTGCAGTCCCTGGGCTGCTGCCACAACCTCTTCAATAGTGTCCACAACCTCTTGGAGGCCAGTATCTTCTCTTCGACTGGAAAACATTTAAATCATACAAGGCAAAAATTATTACATTTGTTTTCAACAGATAGTGTATTCACAGTGAAAGTAAGCAGATACAATCATTTTAACTATACTTTGATCATTATAAACCTATTAAAGTCTCAAGGGCTTCATGCAGTCTAACTGTAATCCTATGTATTAACCTGTGACTTTAAATAACATGTTAAGCAAAAGTAATTGTTGTAATAAACAGAGTAATTAAGGTCCCAGTCCATCAACCCATCTGAATTTAGTGGCCCCAACTGAGCCCAAGTGATGCTGTGCATCTGCACTAGGACCTGAATTCTCAAATATACTTTTAAGAAAATACTGAATATCTAGCAAATTTAGTTGACAATCCATACACATGTGATTGAAATTGTAATGAATTTAATTAATAATGAAATGCAGCAGTTTCTGTACCTCAGTCTCCTCCTTTTACCTTCTCGTAGCTGCAGGAATTCTTCCTGCGCCACAGCAAATACTTTCCGTGCATTCTGCTTCCAGTATGCTGATCCTGTATAGTAAATAATTTATAAAACAAAAGATTTGGAATAATTTCTAACATGATTATGAAGCATTTAAAACAAAGTATGCTGTATTTATATGTTGTGTTCTTGAGGCAGTGAAAATGCTGCTATAATAAGAAATACAAAATGTTAATTATACCTCTGGTTCCTTCAGAATCCAGGATTTCCTTTCCTTGCCCATCAGTCAGGATCAGTGAGTCTTCTTGTCCAAGGGCCTCTTTAACTTTACTCAGAATACCCGAAACAGAAGACTCAAACTCAGAAAAAAAACGCACCGTTAACGTTTTGTTGGTCTCCAACTTGCCATCATGAAGTTCAGCAATGAAAATATTCCTAAATAATTATAAAAACAAAAGCATTTTTGCACATTTGATATTAGAATCCTCTTCCTGTACATTATGGCCTGTTTTCACAGACAGGGCTTATATTAAGCCAGGATTAGGCCTTAGTTCAATTAGGGCATTTAAGTAGCTTTTATAAATGTTCCGTATAAAAAAAAATAAATTAAAAAAACATTACTGCTGAGCATCTTGAGACAAAACAAAGGCACTGAAACATTTTAAGATATCTTAGTGCAAGTTGCTTTCAAAACATCTCAAACAAACATTTTAGTCTGGGACTAGACTTAAGCCTTGTCTATGAAACCAGGGGTATATGTTTACATGCATGCAGCATTTTTATGTTTTTGGCAATTAACTTGTGTGACTGGATGGCAAAGTAACTAATGCACTGAAAGCATGTAAAGTCTTCAATTGTTTTATATACTATTATACTGTGATGCTTAAATTATGTACTAGGTGTAACATATTTAGTTGTTTCAAGTTTTTACAAAGAGGAATTGTTTAATTTGGTTACCTTTGGAAAGTTTTTGGCATAGTTGCTCTTGGAACTGCAGAAGAACCAGTTGCAGAACCCGCTGCTGCACTGACTGGCCGGTGGAAGGAAAAGCGAGTAGGGTTGGGCGTTACAGGTGTATTAGGTGAACACTCCACGCTGATGCTCTCACCGTGCACCTCATAATGACCCCTTACTGTGAGGTCAAGAAGACTGAAGTGGCCATCAGGCTCAGGAAACAGAGCCACATTGTTGTCATCAGTGATGTACAAACTGGGGCCATGGACCTTTAAGATATTTATTTTCAACATAAACAAGTTCAGGATATTTATCAGGCCACTGGAATTTATGGTGTAATTTAACAGATGGCGTCCAATTGTTTTCAAAGACAGTGGGCCTCCCTTCTGACAGAACATCAAAATGGTGTATTCTGAACAAAAGTTTTGTAAAGAGCATAGTGAATTTTTTTAATATACATAGAGAGGTATATTAGCCTGATGTCACTTTAAGACCTAGCACATGGATTCAATTCAATTATATACATTCGATTTTCTCACGAAAAATTTGCCACATAAAGGCCAATTCACCCTACACCGACAGACAATAGAGCCAAAACACTGATCCGACGAAACCAGGTGAAGTGTCTTGGTCGGTGCAGTGTGAATTGGCATTTGTAGTTGAATCTACAGTAACTTTACCTGAAAGATCCTGCCGATCTTGTCAGTTGTAAGGTCATTTTCTTTTAAAGTGATTCGCTTGTTCCCTCTAAAGAACACAAAACTTTCCATTGTGATCGATTGTCAGACAGTGATGGTCGCGTGCGCTCTTTCATCAGTGTTGCCAGGTATATGGTTTCCCGCTTGAATATTCCTCCTTCCCTCCCTGGATGTGGAACGGAATATTTACCACCCAAAAATGCTAATTTTACTCCCCGAAAAGTTATTACATTTTTTTATTTATTTTTTTTAGAAGGGGAACACCTCTGGAATTCAGTTGGGATAATGATGGCCGGTTTGTGGCTAGATTGATCAGCAATTGGGAGGGTGTTGTTATGCAGACTCGGCAACCCTGTTTCACAGCTACATCCGGGTCATGCCAAATTGGATAACTAAATATCAAAATCAGATTCGTGGTGAATCAGGGTATCTTCCGTTCATTCATGTTTTGATTTGATATTGAAATCAGAAAAATGAGAAAACCACACTTTTTTTCGTTTTTCATTTTTAAAATGAAAACAAAAAAACAAAAAACTGTCTTGATTTTTCTTTTTTCGTTCTGGGGTTGGAAACAAATAAGCAGTTTGAAAATTCGATCTCTACATGTGGGCGGGAATGAAACGCCTCTTTCCGCTGATTGGTCAACCAGACGTCAAACCGTGTCGTCATCGGTTCAGCTCAACGGAATAAAAGTCCCTCGCTCTACAGCTGTACAAATTCTTAACGCGTTTATTCTACATTTTATCTCTTTCTCATGAAATATTTATTTACTTTGCAGATGCACACAATTACCCCCATTCTACAATGTTGACACAATGCCTGTTTTATTGAAGTGACCAACTATAAAAATCTAGCGAAGCTGCTCAACGCACTGGCCAGCGAATGTATAGGCACACATTGAATTAAAAAGTGCAAATCAGTAGCCTATCGATGTAAATATGCAGCAGTCATAACTTTTGTTGTAGACAACACCCTGAGTTTTGGGATCTGGGATGAATTTGAAATATGACAGGATATGAAAATATATTACATGTTATTAGTTCATCAAAGCGGTGCTATAGAAAAATGGACTTAAAATGCGAATTGGATGATTTGATGATGGAGGTGAACTCGTTTATGCCCATTTGAAATAGGCTTTCACACATTTAAAAAAAAAAAGTAAAATAAATAAATAAAGGGAAAAATGTTAAAACAGTGTTAAAAATAACCATAATAGTGCTCTCTTAAGAAGATATCAATTATACTTTATCAATATTAGGCTATATATCAAAACTCTGAAATGAACACTAACAATAATGAGATAAAGAGTATTTTTATAGCCTATTTATTGTCATCTGTTTGTGTCAGAAATTAACTGTAATTGATTAAATTGATTAATTGATTTACAGGGGATTTTAGGATTTTTTCCTAATCTTATTAAATATGTATGCTTTCTTTAATGTTAAGTTCTTAAATTTTGTCATTTAAATTACAATAATATGATGCTATAGGTTGTTACCAATTAAATCAGTATCAAACAAAGGCCTGCAGAGGTGTCAAAGCAGCACCACCTGAAGTTGCTTTTAGATTTATGAGTTGTTAGATTGCTCAGAGAGGGCAGTATATGTGTATGAATTACAATTGCATAATGTAATGATATTAATGTTTTACACATCATTTTGAATACAGAAAATTTTAAATGACAAAATGAAACGATAATTGGATTATGAAATTAGTGTGGCCAGTAGGTGTCAGCAAGTCTTTGTGTTAATGATTGAGTCATTTATTTAAGCGATTCGTTCAAAACGCTGATTCATTCAAGAATATATCAATTGGATCTCTATAATCTTTTGGGCCATTGAATCACTCAGTCAACTGATTTGTTCAAAGACTCTGATTCATTCAGGAATGAAACACTGTTCTGTGCGCTACGAGTCAGTCACACAATGGTTCTGATCTGCATTGGAAGTTTAGTCGGCAGAGAAAATAAAACACCGTTTTGTGTGACATTCATTAATACTCAATATTAATGAAATAAACTCAGAATATTGCCTTAAACAAAAGTTATAGCTTTAAGAAAAGGAAAAACATAGCATGTTGCCTATTATATACATATATTCAGTGTTGGGGAAAGTTACTTTTAAAAGTAATGCATTACAATATTGCGTTACTCCCTAAAAAAGTAACTAATTGCGTTACTTCGTTACTTTTTATGAAAAGTAATGCGTTACTTTACTTTTGCGTTACTTTTTCTCACCAGGGCTGGGCTTGCTTGTTTGTTTGTTTTTTAATAACAACAAAAACATTCTAATTTTGGCAAAAAGGCCCTTTCACACCAAAAGTGAAATCAATAAGCCTTAGGCTGAAGGAAAAGCATATTTACACCTGTACAGTAGAGGGCGCAGCTCAAACAAATCTTTCAGATGTGCTGCCGTTCTGGATTTAAGAAGAATAAGATACAGGAGAAGGAAGTTCTAGTTCTTATTTCTAAATCTAATCTAAAGTATTTTTTGCTTATTAGTATGGTTGAATTGAAGGTCAGCAGCAAAGACATTGGTTAATAATTGAGATTAAATACATAAAGTATATTTGTGTAATTTAATATAGTTAATTATTACAGGTTTGCAAAAATTCTGAGATTGCATTTCACTGTTTTTATTCATTTTGAGGAATACTGAATGATTTCGTGCAAGTGAGATGAGTAAATGCATGTTCACATTTAGTCTAGAACTACAATAACCATCATTGCTTACACAGCGCACACAATATCTCTGCACTGTATTCCTCTCAACATGGGGACAACATGTCAGTCAATAAATGTGAAAAAGTAACTTGCGTTACTTATTTGAAAAAGTAACTTAGATGTTTTGTTGTAAATTGAAAAAGTAATGCGTTACTTTACTAGTTACTTGAAAAAGTAATCTGATTACGTAACTCAAGTTACTTGTAATGCGTTACCCCCAACACTGCATATATTATGAAACAGAAGGATAACTTAATATTTGACATTTGACATGTCCTACACTTCTCTATGAAAAAAAAAAAAAAAACTCAAAATAGAATAGGCCTAATAGATGTGCTGTGACTGTAAAATACACAAATATATATATATATATATATATATATATATATATATATATATATATATATATATATATATATATATTTCATAGCCTATCTATCATTTCAATTCCATCCCATGTTGTCTAAAACAAAAGACATTTCTACACTCAATGTATCAAAGTTGTAGGCTGGAAGTTGTAACTTATCACTGCATTTAGTAGAGTGTCTGTAAATAAATGAGAACAGCCCAGAAGATGTCCGATGAAAACTGGACACATAAACAAGTATATAAAAAAAAGTGGACAGGCGCTTTCAGTGACGTGCGATTACGCACAGGCAAACATAAGTGGGGAAAAAAGTAAAAAGACAGCAATGACAAACTATTGTGTTGTCATGTAACGTTAGCCTATGCCATAACGATTACGCCAATGTGTTGATTTGCATAATCTCGCGTGTAAAACATTGTTGTTTAGTGTGCGTAACAACTTGCTTCCTGGAAAATTTACGCACGCCCGCTGGGTGACGCAAATACAAGGGACACGCCTGCTGCTCACTAGCACTCGCACAGCCAGCATTCCCCAGCCATGCATTAGCCTCGTGCACATAAGTAGTTTTATCCTGCTGCTGCATCGGAGGAACTTATGCGAAGCAGTGATGAGGAAAATGTGGATTATTCGGAGGAGAGAGCTGTATCTAGCGTCGACTCGGAAGCGGAGGATATTTTTTGGAAGGTCTCGACCCTGATTTAGATCGGTAAGTGTCTAAACATTGTAGTGTTTTTTTTCTTCGTTGTTTTCTAGTTTTCAGTTTCTCCACTGTTTCATCTTACGAATATATCAAATTGCTATGAAATTCCCTATTCAATTTGCTGAGTTATAAACAAACTGTATACAATGCAACGTAACTTGATCATATTACTTTTATGAATATTGAGTTATGTATGTCGAAAGCAAGACAAAGTTCAGACAAATGTATCTGAGGAAAAATATGAAATAATATGTGTAATTTTTGGTGTGTAAGATTATCAGTTGTGTTAGGTGTATTTCTAATTCTTATTGTGTAATTCAACAGTGATGATGAAACTTCAGATGATGCCTCTGGACAGCAGCTAAATTGCTTTGTGTGAATGATCCTTTGTGTTTGAATAGATAAATTTAAACTGTAACTGTAAATGTGCCATCAGGGCAACAGCAGGGTGGGTATTGCTTTATATTGCTGTGTAAATGATCCTTGGAATTTGAATAGAAAATGTAAGATAGCGTAAATGTGCCATCAGGGCAACAACAGGGTGGGTATTGCTTTATATTGCTGTATGTAAATGATCCTTGGAATTTGAATAGAAAATGTAAGATAGCGTAAATGTGCCATCAGGGCAACAACCAGGGTGGGTATGAAGGCACATTGCTTTGTGAATGATAATTTTAATTTCAGGTTTGAAAAGGCAAAAATATTTATACTTTGTTCAAGATTATCTGTTGTGTTGGGTGCATTTCTAATCCACTTGTGTAATTCAACAGTGATGGAATGTCAGATGATGACTGGGCACCACATGCCTCTGGACAGCAGGCAAAGCGTCCTTCACTGGCTGCAGCATCTTCAGCTGCCTTCAGAAGTTCCAGGGCAGAGGAAAGAGAGTACATGTATGTACAGGTGGATGAAGAAACCATCTAATCCAGTGGTAATACTTTTTCCCCATGCATACTGGACACTTTACCATTCAGACTGATACCCAGACTCACCATGGTAATGCACTTTGTCTAAGTTGTTCTGTTTGCCCTGAATGTCCCTCATGTCCTGTCTTTTTGTACCGCTGCATTCAGATTATGTTCAGAGTATATGTACAGCATTTATGCAAAGTATAGGTATATATTTATTTTTTTATATATGTATTAGTTTTTTTATGTTTTATACAAAACATACATATTTTTGGGTAAATGTTTATCACTGTGTTGATTGCTTATAACTTAGTATATAGCTATGAACAACTGTTCCTAATTTTATAGACTTTATTTTATTTATATACTTTTTATTTAATTTTTGTATTTAAACTTTATTTGCTAAATAATGTGTCTTTCTAAACCATTAAAAGACTGGAAGTGAACAAAGACTTTGTTACATTCCTTACATTAGCAAGTTACCAAGTGTTACTTTGGGGTCTTTTTGGAGCTCTTTCAAAAAATGAACATACTTGCATTTTTCTAAACTTTTAAGAGGAAAAAAATATACCAGATATAGTATATAAATTGTGCTTTGTCATATTGTAATGATAAAATGCATGGAAATGATCAAATAGACTTCTTATACTTCACAGTAAAAGGTGGTTACCAAGTGTCCCTTTGGCATCTCCAAGTGGCCTTTTTGGAAAGGTGCCTAGACATGCACTGAAATAAATGGCTGTAAAAAGTTCATTTTTGCTCGTATCACCTTCAAATTTTAAACATATATTGATTAGACATATGGCTTTAGTTTGCTTATGTTTCCAGGCCCCTATGTATCTGCCTTTTGCATTTTTAATATCCATAAACAATTATTATGAAAAAAAAAAAAATTATCCATTGTGTTTGAGCTTTTTTCTCTCTCTATTAGTAATTGCTAGAGTAATTCTGAGTCTTTCATAGTAAACTGTCAAGTGTCAGCTTTCAAATGATACCTTGGTTTTGTGTGTAGTCCGGAGGACTTGTTCGCAGCAACCATTTTATTTTGGGTATGTCATTTTTCACTACCTGGCCAAAAATGGGGGTGACTGGTAAGGGGTTAACTATGTGATGTGGCGTTAATGAGGTACTCAGTCATATAGCTTGATTGTAGAGTTTGAATAGTATGTTGATGCCTGATGAAGGTCATGAGACCAAAACGTTGCTAATGAAATATTTTTTATATATTTCGCAACTATTGATAGTGTGCGGGATTCTTTGTTTTGCAGTTAAAACAGCTCAAACATGCATTTTAGTCTAGGACTAGCTTAAGCATTGTCTGTGAAACCAGAAATAAAACAATACTTTATTACTTAATACTTTATTTTTTATTCACCCCATTAAGTCACAGGCATAGCATGCTGGGAACTACTGTTTCAGTAAATGCAACAGCAAATATATTTTTCAAGTACTTTGTTTGTTCATCATTCATAATTAAGTAAATCAAGTAATTTGTGCAGAATTGTAATGTCTACACACCCTAAAACAATGGGAGAGGTGAGAGCAAAAGATAGCATCTTCATTTGTGTGAGGCTGCATTTTATGGCCATATACTTTGTCTCAGAAGCTGTTACTTTTACTGGGATTTGCATAGCCAATTCTCTGAACACTGGGTTATCACTTCTCAAACACTGTCCTCTTCTTCCTTTGTACTTTATCTTTTTAGAATTTATAGTGTAATTTGCCACGATATGTTAAACTATAACTGATTCACGAGTACAAGTTTATATCTGTGCTCTGTGTGGATGTAGTTTTCATGTTTTGTTCTAGTGAAAATATCGCCCGTTTCATCGAATTGTTTTCAGAGGCATGTGACCATGCCAAAGGAATAGTGTCCAGGAGAATTCAACAGGGGCCTAGATGAGAAGAGTCCATCCAGAATGTGTTATTAAGGTATTATTCACCCTCACCAAAGTTTCTTACGTTGCTAGAATGATCTGTACTGTTAATCAGAACCTGTAGGTATGACGTCAGCTGATAACCCATTTGACTGTAAGTATCAGTGTTTCTGTGTCCCAAGTTAGTTCAAGGCTGGATCCTTATATGAATGCCTCATATGGGCAATTATGTTACTGTTACATAGGTATTGTATTTATAATACAATGAATATAACATTCATATAATGTCTTATAGAATTGACCCAGTGGTACTGTGAGTGTTAAGGCCAATTCACACCGCACAGACAAATGGCAGCAAACACATTTGTTGGGTTTTGTCTGATCAGTGTGTTACCCCTGGCGGCATCTGTTGGTGTTGGTTGTGGTTTGTTTTCACCTGATTGAACATGTTCAATTAGCGTTTGTTGGTGTCTGTTGGGGCAGTGTGAACATTAGTTATTTTTCATAAAATTCTGAATCCAGCGGCCAACTTGTTTGCTGGCGTTTGTCTGTGCGGTGTGAATTTGCCTTTAGGCTGGAGAGCATTGGCGAGTTATACAGTATGTGTGTGCAGAAGCGGCTGTACAGAGTTGAATTCAAGGTCAAAGACCAATGTGTTGTATAACATATTTTGTAGAAGAATATGCTTTATTAAGAAAAGAGAAACCACACTTGTATCATTGAGAAAGTGGTTTATTAAGTAAGACACCACACTTGTTTTACTGTTGTTTTATTGCGAATGTAGTTTATTATAAAAAAGACAAGACACTGTTTGTTATTAAAGCTTTTTTATTAGAAATGTGGTTTATTAAGAAAATAGAGTAGAGAGGAAGAAGCATGTATTAGAAAGAGCACTTTGGAAAAAAATATAAGAAAATGCCTTACCAAGCGATGATAGGCCAGTTGCAAGACAAGACGCAGAAGGCAGCAGTGGAGTTTGGAGGAAAAGAACAAGAGGTAAAAGAGAGAGGCTATATAAAGACTATATAAAGGGCGTTTCCAGTCTGGATGACCTCATTTGGGGAGGTCACTTGATTAAATGTCTGAGACGACGACAGAGACATTAGTTGCTGCTTTGGGACCACTTGAAGAGCTTCTCCGGCACCAGAACCACCGCTGATATTGCCTTGAGGAACTTTTCGATTTTTATACTTTACTTAATACATGTATAGAGTATTTGTAGAATATTTGTACTGCTAGAGTTACTAACTGTAATATGTAATTTGACTTATATTTTTATAAAACAAAGTCTGCCTCCTGGGGCAGAACAGACCGCGGAGAAGTCTTCTGTCCGATTGTATTTTAAAGTGCTTATAATTTAGATCCAATGTGACTTACTTACCTATAAATAAACAATAGATACATACCCACGCCCAGGATAGTGTACATGCATGACAACAGCATTTTCCAAGTTATGTCTGTCTGACCAAACTCTAAAGTTTCTTTAGTTGAGTCTGGTAAGATGGCAAAATGGAGCCCAGATGGATCAAAAAGTATCGACATTCCCTTAAAGTGATGCGCCAATTCTTTCAAATAGAAGTATACCATAAATCTCTTAAAACCTTTGGTGAATTGATGGTGGTTTTTCTTTAATCCAATTAAGTAAAATACATCTTTGGCAGTGTTAGGCAGTAGCGTTGCTGCAAGCATGGGCATCGGAACCATTGTATGTGGGTGGGACAAGACCCACCCACTTTTTAAGACCAATGATATTGGACACACTCACTTTTACCGTCTCTAATTCAGCATTTGTCTGTTCAATTTTCAGAGTGCGTCAGTCACTTAAAGGGTTAGTTCACCCAAAAATGACAAATTCTGTCATTTATTGCTCACCCTCATGTCCGTTCCACACCTGTAAGACCTTCGTTCATCTTCAGAACACAAATTAAGATATTTTAGTTGAAATCCGATGGCTCAGTGAGGCCTCCATAGGGAGCAATGGCATTTCCTCTCTCAAGATCCATTAATGTACTAAAAACATATTTAAATCAGTTCATGTGAGTACAGTGGTTCAATATTAATATTATAAAGCCACGAGAATATTTTTGGTGTGGCAAAAAAAACAAAATAACGACTTATATTAGTGATGGCCGATTTCAAAACACTGCTTCAGGAAGCATCGGAGCACAATGAATCATGAGGGTGAGTAATAAATGACAGAATTTTCATTTTTGGGTGAACTAACCCTTTAATTAGACATAACTGGCTGTGTTTTGTAAGACCTTGTGTTTATTTGACAGTATTAGCACATGTATATCGCATTGTACAATATATAACAGACTGTGTTAATGGGTCACAGTCAAAGACACTTATCCCTATCCATTATTTCGTGAGGTATTCCTCTGGATATGCAATCTCTTGATTCTTTTCCCCAAATCATTACCGTCTCACCTTATATTTTCGCAGGGTAAGATAGATCATGGCCACGAATTAATAATTTGTTCCAGCAACTAATAAATTATCTTATTTTACTGAAATTACAGACACGTAAACAGATTACTATTTTAAATTAAGGAGGGACGAGGAAATTAATTAGTCGTAGAAACGGAATTATTAATTATTTATTATTATTATTATTATTTGTTATAGCTTAGGCTATAAAAAGTTAGGCCATTCTGGTTTTTCCTATTCTTCAGCATGTCAGTTCGTATTTCCCACACGCCAGAATTCAGTTTTGCTTCTCCTGGCAGCGCAACATCTTTTGCGGAAGATACAGTTTGCTTTTCTGACAATTTTCAAATGGTGACAAGATTTGGAATATTGGGGAAAATCATGATATGAGACAAGATGGGCTCTGTACTGCTCATATGTCAATCCCCTCTCAAAGCACAGAGCCTATCTATCTATCTATCTGTCTAGGGTGCGATTGGTAGGGGGGATGGGGGGGGGGGGATTTCCCCCCTTCTGGTCTATGTATCCCTGCCTCTGCTGAATTATTTATAAAATATCCCCCGGGTGATGCTACTCCACACACCACAAACAGAGCATATAAAATACCAAAAATAAAAATATTTTTTAAAACATTGACAAGTAAAACGCTGTGTTTATAAAGAAATGTCTCTTTACGACCACAACAAACAGGACACTTTTCAGACCTGCATTCCAACTCGCTTCAGTCGCAAGTCAAACGAGCGCGGTGAGGACGGGGGACCTTCAGTTGAACAACAGTGAACTGCGGTCAGATGAGATGTTGTCAGGGTACGTGCGGCGGCGTGCACTGCATATTACTTTATTATTCTTAACTAAAGCGCAAAGAGAAACTACGGGCATGCACCGTCGTTATTCTGTTGTAAATGAAGTCATAATATTACCAAACATGCGATTAAAGCTGCCTCAGAACTGTGTACACCACAGTTATGTAAATATGTACACCAAGGAAACCTAAATCCCCCAACCTCCCTAGCAAACTATGTTTTGTGATCTTGGTAAATGGAATGAAACCCTGCGTACGGCCCTGTTTCTTTTCTATCTAATGAAATCAAAAATCAATAACTAGCCCTACCAAATAGCTTATCAGTAGCAAAAGCTCTTTTGTTGACCAAGTAATGCTGTAGCTTCCACACAAGCTACATTTTCCCAAGTATTTCTGAAGCTTAAAACAGAAATACAACTGCTAAGGATCACTGATTCTGGATCAGTAAGTGATGCCACCACCATACACAGACCTGTGTAGCCGACAGAAGTACTTCCTCGTGTTTTACGGCAGTTGGGTTTGCTACTGTGCTGAGGCGAGTTGGATTTTAAATTAACTTACAGTTTGTCCTGCAAATGTGCCCAAGCAGGGCCTAAAATGAACACTCGCCAAGTGCACATAAAGATCGGTGTTGGCGAGTATATGAAACTGTCAGTCTCCAGATGGCCAGTAACAATTTTATGAATTCTGACAATGCAATGTTGTGAGAACATGAACATGAACAATGCTCTGTATAGTTGGTCAGTGCTACATCATCACAAAAGTTTAACACTCTGTAGTCAGGAAACGTGCATGCGCGTTTTGCAGGATTTTTTTTCACATTGCATCAAAACAGACTTAAAATACTCCGTCATTTTTTGGTCATAGAGACATAATTAATATATCAATTGAAACTATAGAATGTCTTCTTTTATTTGTATACACTCAGAGTAAAAACACAATGTTGTGCTTTTTGTAAAATAAAGAAAACTAACATGATGCGTGATCTGTCGTCTCCCTCTGAACGAAGTCCAATCTGATAGTTCTCAGAAAATGAACTGTAACTTAGTGAATACTAATCACAAAAAAAAGACACTTATGTCTAAAAAAACGTTGAAATGTCAGGTTTTAGATCATGTAAGTCAAATCGAAAACAAAAACTCTGTTTATGTAATCTGAATGAAAAGAGAAACGGCGTGATTCAGCTCATTATCCGCTAATTCAGCCACGGAGTGAGCGCTATTCAGACGCAAATTCTGAGTCAATACTTGTATGCATCGTCTCAATCGTGTATTTATTGTCTTGAAAAGTGTTTATCTGCATGTTGTAGCCATGATTATAGCGATCTCTGGAAGCCTCCGTTAGTTCCTGGACTTGTCACATGGCCTGTTCTTCTTTAGGAGGCATTTGTGGACTAAATGTGTACAGAGCGCCCTCCGGCTGCAAGTATGAATTGAAAACACAGTATCCAGCACTCATAGTAATGACAATACATTTTGAATAAATATTACTCCTCTGTATAGAAAATTGACAAACATATGAGAATCCATCAATATTTCTCCAAATGTGCATGCTTTTAAGCTAAAAGCCTATATGAAATGCCATAGAGGTTACATGAATGTTCAGACGCTTTGCATCACAGAAATACATTATATTATATTATAAGTATATAATAGAATACCATTATTTTAAATTGTAGTAATATTTCACAGTATTGCTGTTTTTTCTGTATGTTTGATATACACCACATGATCACAGAAGGGTTTTTCACAGCCTACCTGACTGAAAGAGCTCATTATTATGCAAGTCATTTCAGGTCATTATTATGCGAATTCTTTTGTCTTCTCAGGTGTAAATGGCCCATTATTCATGATGATTCACGCCTCCACTCATACTGTGTTTCTTAAAGTGTCTTACAAAATTTAAATCAATATATTGTTTTATATGAAGGATTAGGTAGGATAATTTTTTACATCATTTTGAAGCAAAAACTCTAGTCTACAACCTCCAATACCAGAAGTATTGTGAACACAGATTTATTTTTTTTTTTTTTGCCTCATTTCAGTGACTTAAGTTTTTTGTTTTTTCAATAACCACGCATAAACATTATTCCTTCAAAAATACAAACATGTACATACATGTTCCTCACATATTATTGTAGCCTAGTTTGTGCTGAATACAGTGTAATGATACCTTTTCCATTAATATGTTTATGAACAACTGAAAAAAGCACAAATGTCAGGGCATGTCAAAACTTCTCCAGGGCCCAAATCAGCCTCAGACTCCAGAGGGTTAAGCCTGTCCACTGTAAATAATCAAGCTCTAGAACACGTGTGAGGGAATTCAATATTCACGCGCTGTGTGGGAAGTTCAACATCTGAAAAGCGCGTGGCCTGAAAGCCGCGTCTCAGACAGCGTGCAAATATTAAGTTGAGCTGTCTTTCATGCCCTCCTGTGCTTGAATGGACAAATTCACACATAAACTGTCCAAAAAAAAAAAAAATGTCCGTCCCGGCAAGTATCCTAGTAAACATAGTCATTATGTCTTCATTAGAAAAAGAAAATGCATGATCCATGTGTGCATTGGCTCTTAAAGTGACAGCATCCTAATAATCATGTTGCTGTGCTGTCTGCATTTTTAATGTTAACCAAACAAATGAAAAAAAAAAAAACACTCAGTGCTCTTAAACTTTAAAAGGTATATGAAGACTATGCAGTGTTATTTATTTGATTAGCCCTTCTAATTTGTGTACCTGAAAACTACTGTTAGACCTGCCTGAAAAGCACTGCTCATTTAATTTGTACCTTTGGTGCATTGCATTTATTTTTGCTTTTGCTTGCAATTTGATTATTTGTTCATATTTTATTCCTGACCATTTACTTGCTATTAAAATGATATTATTAAGCTAGTAGTTTTAGCTGCAGTATTGAAATTGGAATAGAGGATTGTAAATTTTCACTAGTGTCTAAAATATTAATGTCATTACTGCCTGTTTTTGTTTCACAGCTGGTAAAAAATAGTTCTGTCCGGTAAATTTTCTTAAGTCACCGGCCGTTGGCAGGTGTGGCAAAAAGTTTTAGGCCCTGTGCCAAGTCTAAATTGAGCATACCCATGCAAACACAGGTGCGTACTCATAAAGACACATATAGAGGAACATACTTACACTCTCTACACCTGGTTTTGTTATTATGTGGATCACATGTTTTTTGTTTGTTGCCAAATTGGTTTGAAACAGTTCTTAAATAAACAACTGAACTGAACAATTATGCCTATCTGTTTGACTGACAGTTTTATCGATCACTGAGATAGCATTGACTTGGAATGAAGTTGGTTCAATATAAAAATTACATTTTAAAAAATAGCTTATATGTAGTAAACTATATTTGCCATGTTGCTGCAGCTTAGCTTGCTACATTTCCCAGGGGGTAGCTTCAGTGTAGTAAAGCTTTATTTAATGTAGAGTAACTGCTAGCTTACATTTTCCAATCAGCTTGCCCAACATTAATCTTCGGCCAATAAAAATCAACTTCTGAGCAAGAGCTCTGTCCCCTAGTGCAAGTGTCAAGTTATTGCATACCAGACCTAGGATGAAGAACCGTGCGTCTTTACATATAGTGTAACCAAATATGTTCTCTAATCTCCTAAAAGTCTAAACATTGAAACAGGTATGTTTTAAAAATAAAGAATAATCACTTTTCTTAAAGGGGCGGTTCACTGGCTTTTTTCTAGGCTTGATTGTGTTTATGGGACACAGTTTAAAGGGTTAGTTCACCCAAAAATTAAAATAAATGTAATTTATTACTCACTCTCATGTCATTCTACACCCGTAAGACCTTCGTTCATCTTCAGAACACAAATTGAGATATTGTTGATGAAATCTGATGGCTCAGTGACCAAAGCCACTGAAACTCTGAAGATCCATAAAGGTACTAAAAACATATTTAAATCAATTCAAGTTCAATGGTTCAACTTTAATATGATAAAGTGACGAGAATACTTTTTGTGCGCCAAAACAACTAACGAGTTTTTTAACAATATCTATTTCAAAACACTGCTTCATGAAGCTTCGAAGCTTTACAAATTGAATCAGTGATTCGGAGCGCCAAAGTCACGTGATTTCTGAAGTTTGATACGCGATCCGAATCACTGATTCGATTCGTAAAGCTCCGAAGCTTCATGAAGCAGTGTTTTGAAATAGATCATGGGTGTAGAACGACATGAGGGTGAGTAATAAATGACATTATTTTAATTTTTGGGTGAACCAACCCCTTTAACATGTCTTAATGCTTCTTTAAAAAAAAATAAAAAAAACACAGTATTTTTCATATATTTTACCTTTATTCTACACTGCTGTCACCATTGTCATTTGAACAGCCAGTTGACTTCCTCGTTCTATGATACCACTCCCTCTGAAATAAGCAATGGGCTCAGACTGGTTAGCTGGTCCAGTGTATTGTGATTCGCTGAACCACCTAGTGCAGGTTGTCCGGAAACACCACACCCCTTACCATTACGGGCAATAGTTGCATGTGCTTCGGTGGAAATGTAAATAATTGCGTCAATATTGGCGTTTCAAATTGAGCCCGAATCAGACAATTTAGTTTTGCATCTAAACCATCCAAACACACAGGCAGTGATGTGCAAACAAAGTTTTACAGTTGTAAAGTGAATAAATTAGTCTTCATCAGCACAGAAACCATGATCCACTTCTATACATAATCCATTACAAATTATTTGTAATTAAAGTACACATGAAATCAAAATTGACCTTATTTATTTTCTTAGCCTAAATTGCTAGTTTTGGGGTGAACAATTCATCCGTGCAAGTCAATCCACACATAAAAATAGTTTGGCTTCCTAATATTTAATCAAAATCTGAAAATGATCCTTCCCTCTGCAACAGTGCCCCTTCTCTGATGACGTCAGTTTGGCGGCTTAGGTTTCGGCTTAAGATCCTTAATCACGCCCATCCAACTGACAGACAGACAGCTGCCTGTGAGTATTGACAGCGCGTGAAAGAGATGGCTAGGAGGTGCGTTTTAGGTTGTGGCTCTCCTGAAACACTCTTCCCATTCCCCAAAATTCCCTCTTTGCGGTCCCGATGGCTTGAGTTTTTGCATTTCGAGGAAGGAGGGATTTCAGAACGGTCACAATTGTGCTCGAAGGACTTTACTCATGGCAGTGCCGCATTAAGCCTTCGCGGGGCCCTGGGCTAACGAACACAAAGGCCCCCCTCCCCCTCGACATCCATAATCGCGCATCTTATGCGAATGAGTTCCAAGATTTTAATATGAATAAGATATTATCAGTTTAAAACATGCAGACAAAAGTGGTAAAAACATTTCTAGGATTGACAACAACAGCACTAATCATTATGACTTTGCATTGCTGATCTATAAAATGTAAAAAATAAATAAATAAATAAAATTTAAAAAAGGCTTTTTAACAAGTCCAAGTTTAAATTCGACCGATTCGACTCTGGCTTTGGAGTTTCAGAATGGTCATAGCATCATTTCAGATGCGATGTGTCCGAAGATTATTAGACTTTTTAATGCATGTTTTATTCCTAATAAATTTACTATTAGTTTCTTCTCTAAATATGTTTCTATCATGTTTTATGTGCATTTTATTTAGCTGAATAAAAAGTATCCACCCAACGAGTGTACAAGTTATATATTCACATCTTGTGCAGTATCTTAAAATGTGCAAACGTAGCCGTTTTTTTTTTTCTTTCAGAAAACCAACAGTGGTGTCAAAAGTATTCACATTCAATACTCAAGTAGAAGTATAGATACTAGGGTTTAAAAATACTTCTGTAGAAGTTGAAGTATCAACTCAAGCTTTTTACTCAAGTAAAAGTGTAAAAGTACTGGTTTCAAAACTACTTAAAGTATAAAAGTAAAAGTAATGTAAGGAAAAAAAATGCCATTAAGGACAAAAGCTTAGGCCGTGCCACAGGGGTCTATTGTGCAATCCACCTCCTCAAAATGTCATCAATAACCTTTATTGGAATGTAAATGTACATCCAAACTTAACTGCAGGAATCTGTGAGGGCAACGGACAAGAAAAATGCAGGTAGTTTTGGTGTACCCAGGGCAGGCTTAGTAACAATCAGGGCTTGACATTAACACCCGCCAACCTGCCAAATGCGGGTAGTTTTCAGCTGTTTCAGTTCACACCGCACTCGTCTGTTGGAGTTTGTTGGATAGGTGTGATAACCCTGTTGGCGTTGGTCGGAGTCTATTTTTACCAGACTGAACATGTTTAATCGGCGTTTGTTTGGTCGTCTGAGCATCCAACAAACGGCAACAAACTCTCGGTGCGTTCCAAACGGCATATATCGCCCTCTGAAGAGCACTTCGGAGTGAAAACAATCTTGGCCGCCAATATTGAAGGGTTGTTCCAAACCGAAGTGCTCAAAACTGGCCACTTTAAAGGGCCCTTCGGAATGAAGGATTTCGAAGGATACAACTGATGGACACTTCGGGACCCCATGATCCTTTGCACAGGGAAGTTGTTTGACGTCACAGAATGGGTACAGGAGGCTCGGAGTTCGATTTTACCTATAAATGTATGTATAGTATTTTTCTATACTACTGTAATATTTCTACAAGTTAGATTTAGTACATTATTATGGTCAAAACAACATTGTGCTTCAACAAAAATACTTTACAGCTCCCTTTATCAGTCCATTCAAATGTTTCAAATACATATACACAAGATACATTATGGTGCGATAAACCAAAAATAAATAAATAAACTAACGTTAAATAAAGGGCGCAGCTTGCGCAATTTATCCTCCTCGATTTCCTTGTTAAGATGACGCAGAAGTGCGTTCCAAAAAAGGAATAATTTGACCCCTACACCCTTCATCCCTTCGAAGCTCTCACTCCGGAGGGTAAACACTTTTATAGGGATTAGGGCATAGGGATGAGCCCTTCCGAATGGAACGCAGGGCCTGACGTAATCTGACCTGGCCACGAACCGCTGCCATGACGATGAGGCAAAGACAGCTGTTTGATCGCGCCCGCGCCTCACGCGCACACAACAAAGCACTGGAAACGTGACATCGCAGCTTGTTCGTTATAAAAAATAAAATACAGTTAGGGTTGGGTTTATATATATATATATATATATATATATATATATATATATTATATAAAAGGTACAATAGTCCGTAGTGCAATCCGTGCCATTCAGCAAGAGCACTGCTCCACTTCACCGAAAGAGAGAGGTGTAACACCATGAGAGCAACGCAGGTTTACTTTCAGTTTCGTTTTAAATAAACTCGCTTGTTAAATAAACTGGCTTGTTTAGCTACATGGTTGTATATGACTATGGGTCACATAAATAAAAAGGGTCGCGCTAAAAAAAAAAAAAAAAAAAGTTTAAAAACCGGTGTATACGCTAATTTATTCAAACGTCTCTCTACCGAACTACCTAGCTTAATTTGCAGAGGACGAAGAGAAACCACCCGTTTGATAGCCTAAATGAGCCAGTAGTGGATAAATAATAACTTTTAAGAAATAATCTTTTTTGAGTAACGACTCCCAACACTGTCCACCTTGCTGGAGTGTGACGTGATCTGTGACGTGCAGGTGTGATGGATCGCGTACAAACCAATAGGGTGTCAGAATGGTAAATGTTTATACTTCTCATCCAACCACAATCAAATTCACTCTATCCGGATGGCGCGATTTATCTGGATAGTTGTTTTTTTTTCAAGCCGGAATGAAAACAAGCCGAAATTAAATAGGAGTAACGAGGCTATTTTTAAAATGTAAGGAGTAGAAAGTACAGATAATTGAGTAAAAATGTAAGGAGTAGAAGTAAAAAGTCGTCTGAAAAATAATTACTCCAGTAAAGTATAGATACCCGAAATTTCTACTTAAGTAAGGTAACGAAGTATTTGTACTTCGTTACTTGACACCTCTGAAAACCAATATGATTAATTTACAATTCTGTACTACTTACATTACAGCATGCATAAGTTTCAGAAACCCACTTTAAAAATGATGGTCAAATGCAATAGATCATCGTTAAGACATGGTAAAAAATTCTTTGTCCATTTATTCAGCTTCTTAATGATTTTAGTAGTAACATTTTACATAGATAGGCTTTAGCAAGGTATTGACAACATTATTTCTATTATACTTAATTTTTATGAACATGCACACGCCTTCTGTCTCACGCATAGACGCGCGTGCGAGCCTTTAAAAGTATTTGGCTGCGGAAAGATGCGTTCGGCGTGTGCACTGCGCACTATCAAGTGGACTTGTTTTGTTTTCAAGCACTCAATTCACTTTCGCATGGGCTGGTGTACAGTACACACACGGTCCGTGCCATCACAAAAATTGGGCTGCACGCGGACGGGGAGAGCGGACGTCCGCGAACTCTCCTGATGACCAAAATTATGCGATGCGAACACAGTATAGTATACCTTGGTGTTAAGCCCGTAATAGCGGGGGAACCAATCCACCCAGGCCCACATGCACGTGCATACCTAGACGCTACTCCACTGTCCTGGTTGTATTCCTGCGTGTGTGTCCGCTGCGCCTGTGACTCTTGATTCGGGTGTGACAACGATGCGTTATAAAACGCAAAAGAGGATTGTCTCGGGCCCCCCCCCCCCATTGTTCGGGGCCCTGGGCTGCAGCCCATGTTGCCCATTAGGATAACGCGGCCCTGACTCATGGATGCTTCACAAACTGGACACAGCACGAAATGGGGTTTGTTAAATATCTGTCTTTAACAGATACGGCTGTCCCATCTCTGTACACCGTCGGTAACTCACAAAGTTTGACGGTAAGTGGAACTAGCGTCAAGCACTTCAAACACTGAATATCATACAGGGCTGCCAACATAACTTTGTCATATTATCCATAATCAACTCAAAAAAATATTTTGGCGCGCGCACCAACAACCAATTTTGACATTTAATAATAATGTACCTACTGAGAAATTTCCCTGTAGAGTTTGCAAAAATATTTGAGATTGTTTTTCCCTTGAGAAAAACTATACTGTATATCCAAATGAAACGATATTGATATCAAAAGGAATATAAATGTCAAGCTTATGAATTTAATTGTAATTCTCGAAGTTGAACTCAAAAATTGTCAGCCCTGCATAATCATCTATTTTGGCCTTGTGCCCATATCATACTGCAATGCATTTTCTTTTACACAGCCCCTTACAAGAGATGTGGCCTGTCAATGTGATGCTCCATCTTTGAACAGTGTGTCAATTCAAACAGAAACCCAAAAGTCGAAACGACGGAGTAAAGGTAAAGTTACAGGCTACTAGCTATGTTTATCGTATTAGCTGGTAATAGTCTTCTTGTGTTGTGTTTCATGGGTTTGTTTGTCAAATGTGTGTTGAAAATTTCAGCTGTTCAAGTGAAGCCTTTAGGCCACTCTGTTGGTGTGAGTGTTGGCATAGGTATTGAACCTCCACATCTCACTTCCACACCTATTAAAAGGCCACGCATGGAGAGCTCAACATGCACCTCGAAACAATGTTCAGATGTCACCTATGAGCCTGATATCTCTCAAGAGGGCAATGAAAAGTAAGTCTATATGTGGTAGAGGTTATTTTTTTACATCAATGTATCCACAGGTTATCAGTAAAACTTATTATATATATACTAGACATGTTATAAAAACGAGTAACATAGTAACTAGGTCAGGTTTTATTTTAGCCATATTGGATATTGTTCATATTCCTTTTATTGCTTTAATATCACATAGGTCTGTTCACACTGCCTGCACAAAATGCAGTGGAACAGCCAGCCACACATACAGAATACACCAGCTGGGAATTTGCACTTGTCTGCAGCAGTAGCCTTCAATGGTGCATCATGCATACAGATTCACAAGGTTTGTGTTTTAATTAAATAAATTGTATGAATAGGTCTTTGTGGAAGATTTTTTTCTGCTTATATCATGTGATATCTTACAGGTACTGTCAGCTCTCGGTGTGGAATGTATTTGTCCTAGGACCTTTTATAATCATCAAAAGGCCTTTCTTCATCCAACAATCTACTGGCAGTGGAGGACTGAGCAAAACACAATGTTGGAGAAGGCGAGGCTTTCAGGAAAGGCCGTTGTCCTGGGTGGTGACATGAGGGCTGATTCACCAGGTTTGTTTTGAAGGGAAAATAATGACATTAAGTTTCATCTGCTCATTCCAAACACAGTATAAGCATACAGAAATGTCTAGAGCTATGAACAGTTGTTCGTTTTGTAATACACTGTAGAGAGAGATTGGATTTAATTTTTGTTCAATTTGACAATCTTGCTCAATAAAAAAAAATTAACTTCCTACACATTTTTCTTTTCTACTCTGATTCACCCTGAAGGACACTGTGCCAAATATGGAAGCTATACAATGATGAACCTGGATGATAACAAGGTGGTGGACATTCAGTTAATCCAGGTGAAAATGCGAATGTACTATTGCACTACAACAAATAAGCAATAATGGCATTGTAGTGTATGTCGTTTTCACAATGATTGTGTGTATACAAACAAAGCAACACTTTGATAACTATCAAAATTCAAAAAGATTGTGCTCAATTGAGATTTCTTTCCTCTCTCAGAGTAATGAAGTCGGTGGAAGTCCTCGCATGGAACGTGAAGGTTTTTTGAGAAGCCTCCAGTTCCTGGAATCAGCAGGGTTAAGGGTTGGTGCAATCGTCACAGATCGCCATCCTTCTATACAGAAATACCTGAGGGAGCAGCGACCTGAGATCCAGCATTATTACGATACTTGGCATGTCTCTAAGGGTAACTTTTTGCAAGCATTTCAGATTAATCAGATATAGACAACACAAACGTAATATCACAATTTGTGCCTCAAATGACAAAAGTGCTTTTCCACTGCATTATCCTGTGTTGGATGGCTCACATTATTTTGGTGCTTTCCACTGCATGGTTATGGGTTGGTGCATTACAGCTTGCTTAAATAGTACCTCGTTGGAAGTTCCAAGCGTGCCATACTGTAATAAATGTGTAAACAATGCAGACCACTGATTGGTCACAGAGAATAGAGCCGAACCACGCAGTGGAAAAGCACCATAAGCTACATTATGAGAAAAGTGTCATATTTTAATTAATTCTATTCTGTTTTCTGTAATCGCTGCTTAAGGTCTCGCCAAGAAGATTGATGCACTTGGGAAAGAGCGCAGTTGTGGAGAGGTTCTGGCTTGGAGGAAAAGCATCATAAATCACCTCTACTGGTGCGCATCCACCTCCAAGACAGGTCAAGAGGCTGTGGAAAAGTGGAAGTCTGTGACTTATCACATGCAAAATGTGCACCATCATAATAGCGACTTATTCCCAGTCTGCACCCACCCACCTCTCGAGATGCGAGCTTGGTTGACACCAAGTAAGGATTTTATTCATTTGTAATGCTACATGATTGTTTTATAACACCCATAAAAAATAACAAATGCTGGGTGGATAAATATTCTATTCCTATTAACAAGCTCTTGTTAATAGGAACTCAATTCTAATCTCAATTTGATAATGAATTTTATTTAGAAATGTTTCATATACATGTACATTTTACATGACGTACTACTAAAAAAGAGATATAATAAATATCTTAATTTGTGTTCCGAAGATTAATGAAAGTCTTACGGGTGTGGAACAACATGAGGATAAGTAATAAATGACAGAATTTTCATGTTTGGGAGAACTAACCCTTTAATAATGAATTACTGTCTTTAATAGGCACTAAAGCTTGTGAACGCTTCTGTGACTTGATGTTGCACCAGCGGCTCCTCAAGGATGTGGGAAAACTGAGCCGTCATCGTCAGACCTCCTCAGTCGAAGGCTTTCATAGCCTGATTTTAAAGTTCGCTCCGAAAAATGTGGCATTCTCTTTTCTGGGAATGTTGAACAGGTCTGACAGTTTATGTCATTTTATTTCATGAATAATGCTATGTGTGCATCTGTAACACTGTGCTATATTGCTAAATATTTAATTCATTCACATAATTAATCAAACTTTAATTAAGCCCCTCTTACCAATTTTATCCTTTATCGTTTTTAACTATGTAGGTTGCTCCTAGCTGCGTTTCACTATAATGAAAATGCAAATCGTGAACCGTCAGTAAGAGTGAAATGGCCTAAATACAAAAAAGGGGAACATTCCATTCACTACGTAAAAACAGCACCAACCTACAGTAAGTATACAAAATTTTGTTATTAATTACTCACACACATCAAATTATTCAGAGAATTTTAATGTTTTGGTGAACTGACCTTTTAGTCAGTTCATTGGCATGCTCATTGTATTTTTCTCATTATAGACTATGTGGAGACTATGCTAAGACTGCTGTTTGAGGAGGTGGTCTTCAACCCTGGCCCATACCAGGAGCTGATTAATGAGCTGAAGGTTCCAGACCACTTGTGTGCTGCCTTCGACAGGCCCGACCTGCAGGAATCTGGAGCCAGACCCTGGTCACGTTTTTCTCAGATGGAGCAGGAGCCGTTTTAGATAGATTGATAGTGTGTATGTGTCAGTGTCATTTTGGTGTAAAAAGTTATCTTCAAAATGTAGTAAATGAATAATCAAGTGGTATTAGTCATTTGTCATTATTTATTAAATTTAGTATTACATACATATTACATTTTATTACATTTTATTATTTTTGTATGTCTCTGATGGGAATGTAGATCTTATTTTCACAACTACACATGATGGGAGGACAACACGTTTTTTTCTTCCCAAGTAGCCCCAACACCATCTGACGAAGGTCCTGTAGGCAGTATGACGATATCGCCTAAAAAAAACATAGTAACTGTAGATTAATAATGCATTTAATGCAGGACAGAAACTTTTGTAGTTATGATTATGCACTTACTCTTCAATAGTAAAAACATCTTGGTCGTAGTCACCATAATACTGAACCATGGATGCATATTCAAGTTGAAGAACCCATGGGTTCAAGCAGACGGCTTCAAAACCTGGGTGTTGAGTCATGCATCCAGGTTGCAGTTCTGCTTCTGCACATTTGTCCACAACCTGTATATATATAAAAAAAAATTAATTGTAACATTTAAGTAGTTTTAGTATTTTACCCTGTAGTATTAGTAATTTATTCTATAGTATAATTGTTAATGTAATAACACATAGGCACTGTCTAACAAATGTTAAGTTTATTTGCAGTCATAGAGTGCTATCTTCTCTCCTACTCTGCTGTTGTGCCATTTATAGGCTGGCTAATAACATGATACCCATTCTCTGCACTTCTGTCACAAACCTGCCTAACCTCTCTACAACACAGTCTTTCAGGACCAGTGTCCATGTGCTGACAGTAGCCACAGGAGCACCTGAATGAGAAGCATAGTACAGTTTAACATGATAAATAAAAGTTGCTGGTTAATTAGGGTAAGTTGCGTTATCTGTCAATTATAGATTTAGACCGTAGACAATTTATTGAATAGATTCAAAACCTTATGAAAACACAGTGAAACGGCGATTAATGGACAAATTCCAGTAATGACAATAGTTTTATAATTAAAATTAGTCTTATTATTGTGACACATCAAGATGCTCTCGAGGGTGAACTTGCTCCTGAGCCGCCACGTCCAGGTGACTGTTGGGACCGTCTGCATGTAACGGCTCAAACATATAGGGCCTGATTCCCGGGACAAAATGATCCTCCGTGTGTTCTCCATCTTCCTCCTCCTCCTGCTCCAAACTAATTTCTGGATTGAAGGGGACTGCTGGTGGTGTATCAGGCGGCGAGTAATCCTCAACAATCGACTGTAAACTTGCGTTCAGATCTGCCTCCATTTCTGAATGAAACGCCTACTTTTCTAGATCCAATCGGGTCCCAATAAAAAAACAAAACAAAAAAAAAACACGCCCACTGTTTCTCATTTATTATTCCGTTTCTCTCGGAAACACGTCACAGCACTGAAATAAAGTCGGTTGCAACTTCCGGTTCACGTGGACTTTAAATAAACTTATGTTTTGCCAGCTTGGCCCCTCATTCGAGTCCTCTAGCATCAGTTGTCCTAGTTAACCGGTGCTCTGACAGTCATTACTGTTCGGTAGCTCCAGATCACACGATGAATCACGCATGCGCAGTATCATCAGTTCATTGGTTCTTAAATCTGGCATGTCCGAAAGAAGCAGTTCTCGGTTGTGTACTGATGATCCGAAAACCGTTGACTGAATAACTCTGGGATGTTGATTTATTTTGAGTCTGGAGTGTCAGGCACATCAAAAAGTGAACTTTAGTCATTTGAACGATTCAGTCCGATTTGGTGAACTGGTTCGACCGTTTCACTAAAAAGAACCGGTTCAAAAGAACGATTAGTTCGCAAACCGGACATCACTAGTTTATGAATGGTAAGCATTTCATTTAGTATTTGTGTCAAAGTGTTTAGATATGCTGTCACTGCTGTTTGTTAGCTTTCAATATACAGTTTTATCCTGATTAAAGCTTTACTGTAGCCGAATACATGACTGAAGGTTGCATTTTTGTAAAGGCAGTGTTTAATTTATAGCATGGACAACTGTTTGTCTATAGACGTTTTTTGGTGTTTGTTGGAGAAGTATGCAATCGAATTTAGCTAACTGGCTAGCGAAGCAAAAACGAGTTGCTCTTTGTATATGTCCTTGATGCAACCAAAAAATAGCAACAGAACTATAGGTTTAAAAGACATGTACAAACAATAACGTACTTACAGTTTGAAGCCAATAAACAGCAGCTTCTGCTTTTAAAGTGGGAACTGCTTCATCTTTCAGTAAAAGCCTTTGTGTAAATCCAGCATTGAACTCGTGTAGATTCTGGAAGCTGTCTTCAGCATCCAGTGTGAAAATATCACAGATCATAATGGGTTCTATTATCTTTTGACGGGTCGCCCTGCGCCGCGCCGCTCGCGTCCGGTGTACACAACTCTTCCGCTTCCACATGCCGGGCCACATGGCCTCGCCCACTTTGTTGTGTGTTCCCGGGGGCGTGTTTTGAGGGTTTATGATGTCACCAACCTGTTGTAGTCTAAACCGGTCATTTTTGTAGGCATTAAACTGCCATAACTTTACAAGACAATATCTCCGTTTGCATTGAACTTTCAGCGCTGTAACTTTGCAGATACTGTTTATGCTCAAGCAGCAACATTACACAATAACTAAAGTTAAAAAAGTGAAATCGCAATGAACCAACCTTTTAAATTATTTTATTGAGATAATAAATCAACCATTGGAGATTTTGACAAGCTAGGAAGAACCAGGGATCCTGATTAGTATAAAGTGTCTAATTTGTAAATAACTGAAGAAATGCTGTACTTTGATGTTAAATTTATCTTGCAGCTGTTTTAGGGTGAAGAACAAGTGAAGAATACATTTGATTCCCCTTTTATAGCATTGTTGGAATATACTGTCCTTTAAAGGTTAGTTCACCCCCCACTCCCCCCCACTCACCCTCAAGCCATCCTAGGGTATATGACTTTCTTCTTTCAACCAAATACAATCAGAGTTATATTAAACAATATCCTGGCTCTTCCAAGATTTTAATGGGAGTGAAGAGAGCCTAAGTTTTTGAAGCCCAAAAAAGTGATAATAAAAGTAATCCATACAGCTCCAGGATGTTAATAAAGGCCTTCTGCAGTGAAGCAATGTTTTTTGTTGTTGTTGTTGTTGTTAAGAAAAATGTACATGTTTATAACTGTATAAACTATAATCATTGGCCTCCAGTAACTGCCATACACAAATCTAGTTCCGGCGGAAGAGTGACATTTTAATGCACTTAAGTTCTGCATTATGTTCTGTGTACAAAATACGTACTGTAGTTCTTTCCGAAGTTAAAGCTCAACACAAAGGTAAGCACATTGTTGTTCATTTTTTTGTTGTCGGACTATCGTATAGTATGTATCAATGAAAGACACATTTATTGCTGTCATGGTGTGTATGTAAAAGTGTGTGAAATGCCAACTAATTATGTTGCTAGACGATCATTATATTGAGCACTTTTTGCACTTAAATTGGCTTATTCTTGCTGTTGACATAATAAAGCATGTGTTTTTCTGATGGTTAAAGTCATCTGTTAATTCCTTGATTCATTGCTGTTTTAACATAATTTCTACCTGGACATTTTTATCATATTTGCTAATTCCCTTTAATGTTTTGATTCGGTGTCCAGGGAATTTTTTTTTTTTTAATTTTCATTATATTTTATAAATATTTTGTTTTAAAGAAATAGATTGACAGACAATAAAATTATATCATTATTTTGGGTGGGTTTTTCTTGGAGTGGGTGGGTTTTGGTGAGTTTTTGGGCTGGAAATCGTTGACCCAATCTGGCAACACTGATATCAGAGAGGGCAAGACCACCAGCATTGATTGGTACTTGTAGATTTGGAGATTTTCAGCCATGGTTTTTATTTATGCCAGGTAACCCTTGAGAAATGTTTTTTCCAGATCACTAATCATATTCCTGCCGACGTAAAGTGGAGTCATTTGTAATGGTTATGGCAGTCTGGGAAGGATGTTCATTTTAATTAACCCTTTCTGACCAAGACATGATATAGATCGATCCATTCACCTGTCCAGATTTGCCTTGATTACTTTTTACCACAGATGTGAGGTTAAGATGCAATAGCCTATTTAAATTAGCAGGGACATGAATTCCCAAATAACATAACCCTTCAACTGATCATGTTACCACAAAATATCTTTACAAAAAATCACATGAAGTGTTAGAACAGGAAATCATATGGTGAGTGTTCTGCATAATAGAAAATTAAATATAGTGGTGCTGTATCATAATTTAATGATGACAAGCAAGTCCAATTTGTGAAAAGTTTATTCAAGTTATCAGTTGCATACAATCCACATCAATGGTGATGTGCTTCAATGCATGCTGGATATTGTGATAGCAACTGTGTCTGCCACCGGTCTTGCCAGATTGGGCGGGTTCCCATTCAATTGGGTGGTTTGGGCAGGTGGACAAAATTTGGGCTGGTTTGGGGTCAGTTCAGTGGTTTTCAAACATATAACTTTTATAGTCTAACTGGTGTATGTACTCCATAAAATCAGTCAGGACAACATTACTAAACACAGGCCCACACAGAGTCAGCTGGCATTGGTGTCGATGTCGCGGACAAGCACACACTTTTAGCCAATCAGACGTGATAATTCGTGACTGATGGTTTTTAGCAGGATAAATTGGTAGCTGTATATTCATGTGATCGCGAACAAAATGCTGAGTAGTTCATTTAATTCTACCTTAAAATAATATTAAAAACGAGCATCTATTTCTAACTGCCAAAATGTCATATATCCAGTACATTTAATAAAATTACCTCATCATTTGCAGTGAAAAATGACTGTATCCTCACAAACAGCATGCATAGATTGCATGCAGAATCTGCTGCCTTAAAGCGCGCTAAATTACTGTCGTTCTCGACAATGCACCTTTGTAAAAGTGGGGATTTAGCACTTACTCGCATGAAGAACAAATATAGACACATATAGATTAATTTCGATTTAAGACTCAAACTTTCTCTGATACAAAAACAGTCAATGATTCATTCACAGCCACTTGCTTCGTTACTGAATGAATGACTCGATTACTCACTCATAAAAACAGTGACTTGCTGCCACCTACTGGCGGTTTTAGTTTAATATTTAAAAGTTTTACTTCGTTTTACCATCATTGCATATTTCTCTATTCAACATTTTTTTTTTTTAAACATTATTTATTTTATAAAGTTATTCATAAAAGTAAAAAAACGCACTGAAAAATCAATTTAGGGGGCAAATATTGTCGCTTAATGGTAAAGTTGTGACTGCAGTCGAAGTGGAAGAGAGGGGGTACGCAGAAGGATGGAAATCCCCTCCAAGCTAAAAAGTTTGGGAACCACTGATCTACAGTAAAGAGTGGGAGAGTGACTCAACTCTCGAAACTTGGATTATACCTGTGGTGGGAGATGACTCAAAGGCTCTTTATAAATATAACGCAAAGACGGTGTTTTCAAATTTATCCACTCTGGGACCCGGTTTAAAAAAATAGCGGTTTCACCGTTCGAAAACGCCGGATCCGTGTGGACGAAACACCTATCCGATAAAAAATTTGTGCGGTTTCACTGAAACGCGTCTCCGTGTGGACGGGGCCTAAATAATAGTGATACATCTGTCATACAGTGTTATTGTGGCTGCGGTGTCTGACATGACAAGCATGACGCGTTGCCATGGAAACAACAGGGGGAAACATTCTAAAGTAATGGTCAACTAAAAAAATCTCACTCTGGGGGGTCAGCTAGAATATTTTAAACTCACGAGTTCTTTTTCAACCATAGTATATCTGCTCTCTCTCTTTCAAAGAGTTTTCTGCTCAAAAACAGCACTGGCCTCTCACTAACAGACTCTCTTTGGGCCAAAACCGCTCCCTGTCTGACATCAGAGGCATGCAGGTGCACAAGAAAAATATATTCTTTGCATGGATTCTTTGAGAAATCAAGACTCTGCAAAACTAGCTCTTGACATAATAAATCTTTAAGTGCTTAAAAGCTCATTCACACTGCCCTGTCCAGTGAAACTTAGAAGGACTCTTTATAGTTAGATCAGTCAATATGGTAGCCAGAGATGCAAAATGGGGAATAAAATGGCAATCCCACCCAATTAAACCAAGGAATGATCTCACTTATTTGTTGTTGTTTTTTGTCTGTGGCCTTGGAATGTTTTGAAAACACTTAAGCTTCTCCACTTGTGGCTTAATCTGACCATGGCCAATGAGATATCCCAAATACTTAAGCTCTGTTTGTGCCCACGAGCATTTAGTGGTATTAATAGTGAGTCCAGCTTTCTAAAGCCTTTGTAGGACATCACTAAGATGTTCTAGATGTTCCTGCCATTTTCCACTATATATCACCACATCATCCAAATATGTAGACTAGTACACTATCCATAAGTCTCTGGAATGTTGCTGGTGTTCCATGTAACCCAAAAGGCATTACAGTATACTGATATAGTCCTGTGGGGGCACAGAAGCCAGTATGGCTTACAAGAGGGGTCAAGTGGTACTTGCCAGTATCTTTTACATAAATTTAGGGTGTTCATGTAATGTACTTTACCAAGCTTTTCAATCAGTTTGTCTCTATGAGGCACTGGGTAGGAATCAAAGCAAGAAACACTATTCAGTTTTCTAAAATCTGTACAGAACCTCAGTTCACCGTCTTTCTTAGGAACCGTCTTTCTTAGTATGGGACTTGACCACTCACTTTGGGACAGATCTATTATTCCCATCTCCAACATCATCTCAGTCTTCAGTTTCCCTACCATCTACTCAGGAACTCGAAAAGGCTTCTGTTGGATTGGAGCAGTATCTTTCAAGATGGTATTATGGGTGACAACTTTGGTACACAACGGTCTTTCCTGGAAGAGAGATGGAAAAAATTGACTACCTCTGCTAGATGTTGTTGGTGGTCACTCAAGTGTGAATTAAGGCCTGGAACTTCCGCTGATGGTCAAATTTGTAACATCTCTAATTCATCTTCTTCATCCATGACTGCCTGCACCATCATTACCACTTGATCTTTAGGTTCAGGCACTCTCTTCTTAAGGCTGGAATACATTACACGACTTTTAAAATCTGAACGGATTTTTAAACAGCAGGCATCATACACTTGCCGACTTTGTAAATGGTTACAGAGAAAAGCTGGGCGTCATACCCTACACGACTGAGGATCACACACTACCAGACTTTAAAATCATTATATAGTAGTGTCTCAACACGATCAATCATCAAGCGGCAAACTTGTGATCCGTGAGCTGGACATTGGTAAGCTTTTCCTTTTTACCCGATCTTGTACAGTCGAGACATTTTTTCTCGATCTTTGTGACTTTGCACCCTTGATTTCCATTGTCTGGGCAGCGTATGACTGTACTGTGTACTGTATTTATTATATTAGCAAAGCATATCATACACTGATATGTGTTCTTAAATCGGCTCAAAATATCAAACATGGTTTAAATCCTCCGACTGGATGGAATCAAAGTCTGAAGCTAAAAAATCGGAGTCTGTGACCATCATATACTATGTGAATCTGCAGACTGGCTCTGACTTTTGGCAAATAGCATCATCTTGTTCAGACTGTAAATCTGTAACTGTAACTGTAAAAATTGAGGCAAAATTCGTGTAGTGTATTCCAGCCTTTAAACTCCCTCGGCAGGTTGACAAGGAGGTTCTGTTTAGGACGTTTTCTTTCAGGACACAGAATCTCGTATGTTACAGGACTCCATTTTCGGGTAATGACATATGGACCTTGCCACTTGACTTCATCACATTAGCCATGAAATTAGTTCCTTCATCAGTAATAATTTCAGAAGGTACTCCAACCCTTGAGATCAAGTCAATTAAGCATTTCACAATATGTTTAACCTGGATGGATCACAAAGGGTACACTTCAGGATATTTAGTTGTATAACTGCAAATTACCAAGGCAAATTGGTTATCTGAATAGTTAAATGGCTGCAGATAACTTCTGTCTGCCTTATGGACAGGAGCTACCAGCTGGCATTCAGAATAGGTCTTACAGTATTCTTTTACATCCTGATACAATTTAAAGGCTGATACTATACTTCTGCGTCGAGTGTACGCCGTAGCTACGGCATAGGCTGTTTGTACCACGCGTAGCCTACGACGTAGCCTGACGTGCACCTCTTCAAAAATGTAACAACGCGTCAATTCTACGCGGACCGCAAGCGCTCTGATTGGTCTGCTAGAACCCCTCCCTCGGGTCAATAAACTTGCGCGGAACAATAGGAGAAGAGCAAGCGCTTTCAACTTCCTAATAGGAATGAAAAACAGAGGACACATACAGTCAAACTGCAACAAAAGTCATTACCTATTTGCCGCTTCTCTGCCGTTTCTTTATGTAAGCATTTTGAATGAATCTTTAATGTGACTCGGGAAGAACGAGTCGTCTCGGGGGAGTGATTCGTTCAGTCGTGCATGTGCAATATTCTATAGGTTCTGTAATGCTAGTAGTAGTTCACCTGTTGATTCAATTGATTAGTTCATTTCATGAGTCTTTCGGGTTTTGAGTCGTTCCTTAATCATGTGACAGACCCATACGCTACCAATGCATTCTGAGCCGGAAAGAGAATTGATTAGCTCATTTCATGAGTCTTTCGGGTTTTGAGTCGTTCCTTAAACGTGACAGACTCATATGCTAATAATAAACCAATGCAGTCTGAGCCGGAAAGAGAATTGATTAGTTCATTTCATGAGTCTTTCGGGTTTTTGAGTCGTTCTTAATCACGTGACAGACCCATACGCTAAACCAATGCAGTCTGAGCCGGAAAGAGAATTGATTAGTTCATTTCATGAGTCTTTCGGGTTTTGAGTCGTTCCTTAAACATGTGACAGACTCATATGCTAATAATAAACCAATGCAGTCTGAGCCGGAAAGAGAATTGATTAGTTCATTTCATGAGTCTTTCGGGTTTTGAGTCGTTCCTTAAACATGTGACAGACTCATATGCTAATAATAAACCAATGCAGTCTGAGCCGGAAAGAGAATTGATTAGTTCATTTCATGAGTCTTTCGGGTTTTGAGTCGTTCCTTAAACATGTGACAGACTCATATGCTAATAATAAACCAATGCAGTCTGAGCCGGAAAGAGAATTGATTAGCTCATTTCATGAGTCTTTCGGGTTTTGAGTCATTCCTTAATCACGTGACAGACTCATATGCTAATAATAAACCAATGCAGTCTGAGCCGGAAAGAGAATTGATTAGTTCATTTCATGAGTCTTTCGGGTTTTTGAGTCGTTCTTAATCACGTGACAGACCCATACGCTAAACCAATGCATTCTGAGCCGGAAAGAGAATTGATTAGTTCATTTCATGAGTCTTTCGGGTTTTGAGTCGTTCCTTAATCACGTGACAGGCAGTTCAACGCTGCTGCCTGCTGTCTGATCTACGCTCGGAGCTTCGTGGAGTTTATCCTAAATCCTTCTCTTTATTCCTATTCACATAATATAACTTTCTTATTTTTCACTAGATTACTTAACCTATTGCATAGTATTACTAAACGGAACGATTTATTACTAGTAATCTACCAGCGTAATCACCTAGTGTTAGCCATAGCCCGCTAGCCTGCTAGCTACCGTTTACTTTCTTTTTTCCTCTAAACAAACCTTCCTTGTCGATTTAATGGCGGATTTATCCGATGTATGTTATTCTGATCTGTCCTCGCCAGATCGGGAAGCTGTGGAGACGTTGCTGCCCGGCATTCATCGATCCACCGCGAGGTACAGCGTCCCGCACATCACCCTTGCCCCAGGCACCGGCAAGCGACCGAGACATCCAGCCAGCGAGTCCCGTGTGCGTTGCAGTTTTTCGGACGGCGTTCATCAAACACACGGTCAGTCATGTCCGACGATTATCATGTGTATTAAATGCAACATGTACAGCTTAGCTCTTTCTGTCAGCAGTGAGACTTACACATGTGATAAATGCAGGGATATTGTCAGGCTGACAGAGAGAATCTCAGAATTAGAGACACGCATCCAAACTTTAATTGAGGATAGTGAGAATGAAAGGGCCTTAGATACTGCTTTGGATGCGACTAGCCTAGTAAACTGCACATTCGGTTCCGGTTGTAGAAGCCACGCAGCAGGCTAACTGGGTGACTGTGAGGCGGCATAGTGGCAAGAACAAACACCACTCTTCTGTTCCGATTAGAACATCAAACAGGTTCTCCCCACTCAGTGACGCACCCACTGAGAATCCTGTTGAAAGTGCCCTAGTTATTGGCGATTCTATTACACGGAACGTGAAAATAGAGACACCAGCCACCATAGTCACATGTTTGCCGGGGGCCAGAGCACCTGACATCAAAGCAAATTTAAAAGTGCTGGCTAATGCTAAACGTAAATATTCTAAAATCATTATCCACGTCGGCACAAATGATGTTCGACTTCGCCAGTCGGAGATCACTAAAATTAACATTAAAGAGGTGTGTGAACTCGCAAATTCAATGTCAGCAGAAGTAATTTGTTCTGGCCCTCTTCCTGTTCGTCGGAGTGATGAGATAGTTAGCAGGTTATCATCAGTCAATGGCTGGCTGTCTAAGTGGTGTCCGCAGAATAATATAGGTTTCATAGACAATTGGAAAAGCTTTTGGGGCAGACCTGATCTGTTGAAGAGAGATGGTATTCATCCCTCCCGGGATGGTGCTGCTCTTCTATCTAGAAATTTGGCAAATAGTCTTAGAGCTGAAACATGACAAACCAGGGCCCAGATCAGGACGCAGACAAACTGGCTAAACCGACCGTCTGCTAGCCGCCTCACGTCACAGAACTCAGATAATTCACAGCACATAGAAACTCTTTCACCTAGATATTATCACATAGAGACTGTGTCTGTACCTCGAACTAGTAAATACAAAAAACTTCCGAAACCTTTTAAGGGTAAAAATTTAATTGATGTTCAAAAAATGAAAATCACAGATAAATCAGATAAACAAATGATAAAGCTTGGGTTACTGAATATTAGATCTATTTCTTCAAAAGCACTTATTGTAAATGAAATTATCACAGACAATTAACTAGACTTGCTGTGTTTCACAGAAACCTGGCTAAAACCAGACGATTACATTACTTTAAATGAATCTAGTCCTCAAGGTTATGATTATCGACACAATCCTCGACAGAAAGGCAAAGGGGGAGGTGTTGCTGTAATTTATAGTAATATATTCAGAATCATTCAAAAGAATTTCAAATATAATTCCTTCGAAGTGATGGTGCTTTATGTAACATTATGTAAGTTGACATTTGTGCTGGCTACTGTATACAGGCCACCAGGGCACCATACTGACTTTATCAAAGAATTTGCTGATTTTCTATCAGAGTTAGTACTGGGTGCGGATAAAGTCCTTGTTGTTGGTGATTTTAATATCCATGTAGATAATAATAAAGACGCATTTGGTTTGGCATTTGCAGACATTTTAAACTCTATTGGAGTTAAACAACACGTGTCAGGACCCACTCATTGTCGTAATCATACCCTAGATCTAATACTGTCGCATGGAATTGATATTGATGCTGTTGAAATTCTACAGCAGAGCGATGATATATCAGATCATTATTTAGTCTCGTGTATAATACAATTAGCCAAGGCTACAAAACCACCACCCAGCCATAAATATTGTAGAACCATCACGTCTACCACTAAAGACTGCTTTATAAATAATCTCCCCGAGCAGTTTCATCGCCTTAGTATACCTGACAACTTAGAAGAACTCGATGCTGCAACAGAAACTATTGTCTCTCTCTTTTCCAGCACATTAGATGCAGTCGCTCCTTTACGTCTAAAGAAGATTAAGGAAACTAATCCAACGCCGTGGTATGATGAGCACACTCGGGCTCTAAAACGAGCTGTTAGAAAAGCTGAACGTAGTTGGAAGAAAACAAAACTAGAAGTTTTTCGCCTTTCGTGGAAAGAAAAAATGATTGAGTACAGAACGGCTATAAGAAATGCTAGATCTACTTATTTTTCAAATCTCTTAATAGAAAACAAACATAATCCTAGGTATTTATTTGACACAGTGGCTAAATTAACTAGAAACAGAGATTCAACTGCTGACGTTTCCATAGAGCACAGCAGTAATGACTTTATGAACTTCTTTACTTGCAAGATTGACAATATTAGAGAGAAAATTATAAACATGCAACCGTCTACAGTTTCGCTTCAGACAGTGCACTGTAGTGTCCCTGAGGTAAAACTAGAATCATTCGCCGCTATAGGAGAGGAAGAATTATCTAAACTTATCAAATCATCAAAATCAACGACATGTATGTTAGACCCAATGCCGACTAAACTACTGAAAGAAATGCTTCCAGAGGTCGTAGGTCCACTTCTTGATATAATTAATTCATCTTTAACAATAGGATACGTGCCAAAAACCTTTAAGCAGGCTATTATTAAACCTCTTATTAAAAAACCTCAATTAGATCAGAGAGATTTAGTAAATTACAGGCCAATCTCGAATCTACCTTTTCTGTCAAAGATACTAGAAAAGGCAGTTTCAACACAACTGTGCTCCTTTTTAGAAAGAAATGGAATCTGTGAGGATTTCCAGTCAGGATTTAGACCGTACCATAGTACTGAGACTGCTCTCGTTAGAGTTACAAACGATCTACTCCTATCATCCGATCGTGGCTGTATTTCTCTATTAGTGTTATTAGATCTCAGTGCTGCTTTTGACACTATCGATCACAACATTCTTTTAAAAAGACTTGAAAACTATATTGGCATTAGTGGAATTGCTTTGGCATGGTTCAAATCTTACTTATCTGACCGTTATCAGTCTGTAGTAGTAAATGAAGAGATGTCGTATCGATCACAGGTTCAATATGGAGTACCACAAGGCTCAGTACTAGGACCGTTGCTTTTCACTCCGTACATGCTGCCCTTAGGAGAGATAATTAGGAAGCATGGTGTTAGTTTTCACTGCTACGCTGACGATACTCAGCTCTATATTTCCTCGCGCCCTGACGAAACCTACAAATTCACAAAACTAACAGAATGCATAGCTGACATTAAAAACTGGATGACAAGAAATTTCTTATTATTAAATTCAGAAAAAACTGATATCCTAATCTTTGGACCAAAAACTTCCTCACGAAAAAACCTTGAATACTCTCTAACACTTGACGGGTGCTCCATTAAACCTTCGTCCTCAGTTAGAAACCTGGGTGTGCTCTTCGATACCAATCTTTCATTTGAAAGTCATGTTTCTAGTACCTGTAAAACTGCCTTCTTCCATCTAAAAAATATATCTAAATTACGACATATGCTCTCAATGACAAATGCGGAACAGTTGGTTCATGCATTCATGACCTCAAGATTAGATTATTGTAACGCTCTACTGGGTGGTTGTTCTGCTCGGCTTTTAAACAGACTACAGCTGGTCCAAAATGCGGCAGCTAGAGTTCTTACTAGAACCAGAAAGTATGACCATATTAGCCCAGTTCTGTCAACATTACATTGGCTCCCTATTAAACATCGTATAGATTTTAAAATCTTGCTACTTACTTATAAAGCTCTAAATGGTTTAGCTCCCCAGTATCTAAGCGAGCTCTTGGTGCATTATAGTCCTTCACGTCTATTGCGATCTCATAATTCAGGCCAGTTGATAATACCTAGAATATCAAAATCAACTGAAGGCGGCAGATCCTTTTCCTATTTAGCACCTAAACTCTGGAACAATCTTCCTAGCATTGTTCGGGAAGCAGACACACTCTGTCAGTTTAAATCTAGACTAAAAACACATCTCTTTGCTCTTGCATACACATAACACATTATCAATACATTAACATTTTTCAAATCCGTTAAAGGATTGTTACGCTGCAATAATTAGGTCGGCCGGAACCGAGAACATTTCCTATAACACTAGATATACCTGTACATCAGAATAAGAATGGCATCTACGCTAATATCTGTCTCTCTGCTTATCCTGAGGTTTGCCGGGTGCTGGATCCAGGCCGTATCCTGATCAAATGGAGAACCTGTGTCTGGACCTGACTACAACATAGCCCAGGAGACAATGGGCCTACAGATCCAGTTCTGGCTGCATCTATAATTCAGATTTTTAATCCCCGTATCCGCTTACATATATTTATATATAATCTATTTTTAATCTCTATAATAAAAATGTATAATTCAGATTTTGATCTCCATATCCATTTACATATATTATATATATCTTCCAAGGGTTTTTTTCCCTCCTAGGACTTTTTTCCCAGTGTTAGCACGCTGGGTTTTTCTCCTAGGGGGTTTTTTCCACCCCTGGGAGTCAGCCGCCATTGGCTTAATGTAGCACCATCTTGTATATGTTACATATTACCACGCTTGCTTGTACAGCTTATTTTTAACCACTTCCCTTTTTTCTGTGCTTCTAATATGTAAAGCTGCTTTGAAACAATTACCAATTGTAAAAGCGCTATATAAATAAATTTGACTTGACTTGACAGACCCATACGCTAATATATTAGACCAATATATCAAGTCTGCCTAGGAAAAGCAATTATTATACCAGCAAACTCAAAATTGGAGTAAAAATGAACAAACTAGGCTATAAATACTTTGTATTGTAGGCTTGGATTATTATATTATTATATAGCCTAGTGTTTATTTACATATAGACAAAAAGATAAATGAATCAATATTTTATTTATAACAGGGTTTTATTTATTTATAAAATAATAACACACCACAGATCCTCAAGAAACAGTTACAAAAATATAGTGACAGAAATGTCAGAAATAGCATATGGGTCTGTCACGTGATTAACCCTTTGAGCGGTACGGTCCCACATATGGGATTTCGAACGTTCAGCGATGTCACATAACTGCCAGATTCAAACTGCGCTTTCGCGCTTTGGCTGTGAGACGGACGCGCGCAGCTCTTGTCATATATTGCAGCTATGCAGTGTTTTCAGCCACATAATGTTTCTTTTAAGGTTTCAGACATTTAAATACGCATAAGCACCATTAAAACAGTATATTTAGAGTTTATAAAATACACACTGATGTCAGACATCAGTGGAAGGAGCAATAACAATAATTCGTTTACAATTTGCCGACATTTATTCATATCAGACACACATAATGGGCCCAAGTAACTATAAAGTTTACTCTCTTATTCTTCCAGTTCACCAGCCACTTACTTGCATATATTTCAGGAGAAACTGATGTATTCACCTGCTGTAAATCCGACTGACAGGACTCTGTGAACTGCAGCGCAAACTAAGATGGCGGCGCCCATCTCGCATTATAGATCAAGATAAAGATCATTTATAAAGGCTTTTAAACGACAAAACACACTCACTTACACATATCTGAGGATCGGAATATCAGATAGTTGATAACATGGTAAGCAAGTTTGTGAATATTTTAAATAAACAAGGAAAAACAAAATAATAGCGATCCATCTGTCATACAGTGTTATTGTGGCTGCGTCCAGCGCTCATGACACGCATGACGCGTCGCTATGGAAACATTAAAGGCAAACGTTCTAAAATAACGGTCGCCTTAAAAAAAACTCACTCTGGGGGGACAGTTAGAATATTTTAAACTCATGCTCGAAAGGGTTAAGGAACGACTCAAAAACCTGAAAGACTCATGAAAAGAACTAATCAATTCTCTTTGCGGCTCAGACTGCATTGGTTTAGCGTGTGGATCTGTCACGTGATGAACGAACGACTTAAACCCGAAGACTTGTCAGAGGTGAGGTGAGGTGAGCTTAATCAGCTTGTCATAAACTGAAGACTCAGGTAAAGAATGAATTAATCATTTCTGAATCTTATAGCATTGTAGTTTTGTATTGTTTGTAGTGGGATCAACGTTTGCATAAGTAGCAGATGTGTTGGGGAAGTAACACGTAACATTTAATTACATTTTGCTAAAATGATCTAAATGAACGAAATGACTCGAAAAAAGATTCGTTAATTTTGCTGAACGAGACTCAAAAGTCTGAGTCGGTAAAATGATTTGAACTTCCCATCACTACGGCGTAGGTCAGACGCAGAAGCATAAATCAGCCTTAAGCCAGTAGAATCGTTGACTAATTCACTCCTAAGTTTTCTGCTGACCTAAATGTCCAGACCAGGGTATAGTATGACCCAGATGTAAAATCATCTTACGCAGTTCACTAGGTGCAACCAATCCGGGACTCTCTGTATTTGACACATACAAAAACATGTCTTTTAGGATGTACTGATCCCCACCAAATTGTGGCACACCCACAGGTTTACCATCAACCTCACACAATTTTGGTTGCAAGATAACATCTGATCTCTGTAATTCCCCAAAATTGTCAGGGACCCGCCAATCAAATCAGACTCAGGACGGGAGACTTGGTAAAATATCCTGGGTATTAACTTTCCCCTTATGTTTTTCTTGCCTTCATTGTCTTTTACTCTTTTTAATCATCCCCCCAGAATCAAACAGGTCTGCATGGGCATTAGGATGGGGTTGTAGACCTTTAGTCTGAGATCGGGTTACCACTGCACAAGTTTTGGGCAGTGCATTGACAAGATAGGTTAAAAAAGAAAAATCATCACTTAACACCACATCATATGCCAAGTTGTCAACCACCCCCACCCTCAGCAAATATGCCTGTTCATCAACAACCATACATCAGCAGTTGGTTAGGTCTTCAATTCAATCTTTGAATTGAATATTACATACTTCACTTTGTCACACAATGAATGACACATTTTGGCTCTCATGGTGTGTGTATTATGTGTGTGAAATGCCTGCTAATTAAATTGGCTTATTCTTACTGTTGACATTAAAAATGATGCGTTTTTCTGAGGATTAAAGTCATTGGCTAATTTATTGATTGCAGTTTTGACAGTTTCCAGTTGGACATTTTAGTCATATATACTAATTCTCTATAATGTATTTGCCCTGTTTTGATCCGTTTTCCTGGGGAATTTATTTTTTAATTTTGCGATCATCATTTTGTTTTAAGGATATAAAAATTGTCCTTTTCAACCTTGATTGGTATGCAATAAAATTCTATCACATTATTTTGGCAGTTAAAGTTTTGGACAGGTTTTTCTTGGAGAGGGTGCAGGTTTCTGTGAGTTTTTGGGCTGGAACTCATTGACCCGAATCTGGCAACACTGTCTGCCCATCATTAAGATCACCGAATGAGAGATCTTTCTGGTTTCTTTATTAGCAAGCAGGCCCATATATCTACACACCCTAAAACAATGGGAGAGGTGAGAGTAAAAGATAGCATCTTCATTTGTGTGAGGCTGCATTTTATGGCCGTATACTTTATCTCAGAAGCTGTTACTTTTACTGGGATTTGCATTGCATTATCACTTCTTAAACAGTCTCACCTCCTTTTGCACCTTATCATCAGGCTCTAGTCAGGTACCATTTGCAAGATAGAAAAATACAAGGGGTTATATCTATGGATGCGATGGTCCAATACAGACTTTGTTTTTTTCCCCCCGGGTCAGGTATCGGTCAGACAGCACCTATCCAAATTCAATAAAGTGCTTTTGTCCAAAAGGACAAAAAACTATTATAAAAGCACAATAAAAGTTTTATCTGAAGAGTTTCAATTGCTGGCAGGCAAGCAGGCAGGCACCACATATACGAGACCAGACAACACTGAACTGAAACAAGGAAACTTAAATACACAGGTAAAATAAACACAAAATTCAAACAAAGAAACTGTGACACATACAATATATCAGGATTAGTAAACGAGTGAGTGATTTCAGACACAGCCAATCACAATGCATTGCTGCATTAATCTGAAAATGAGTTTGTAGATTGTTAACATTGTATTCTGAATTTTGCATTCATCGTGAATGTTTTTTTTTTAATTTCTTGTTATTTTCAACAGTGCTGCACCAGCATTAATTATTTAAATACAGTAATTATGGCAAATGAATGAATGAAATTGAGATCTTAGCTGCAATAATAAATTCAGCTAAATATTTTTCTTCACGTGAAAAGCAAAACAGTGTTATATTTTTTTTTTATTCTGGCATCTTATACAGTTTTTTTTTCACACCACACAATGTGGACTATCTCACTCCCGCAATACAGATAATAAACACTGAAATGCCATCTGGGACTTCACTGAGGTCCTAAACACCAAGGGAAACCTCTTAAAAAGTACAAGATGTAAAGGTACAGAAATTAATGTATAATACCCCACTGAAAAGCCATTGTACCCTTAAAAGTTTTGGCTGTTATTTTCTGACAGTGCAAAATGTTAAGTTATCTTTGCAGCTCTACCAACCAAAAAAGGATGAATCATCCAGGTGTTGCGAAGGTGTGGCCAATGAGCTTCCTATAAAATCACTGGATCTGCGCTGTTGAGCTCAGAGGCTTCTTCTGAGACTCGTCGACCTACTAACCAACACCAGCCTGTTGACCGACCAGCTTGCTGACCAAGCAGACCAGCTCTCCAGCTTCAGGTCTGTCTTTGAGTTTGTTGAGGTTTTACTAGTTTACAGTTTACATTCTTTTATTTTGCAGACACTTTGTCTAAAGGGACACAAATCAAATACTATCATTTTTAACCTCAGAGATAACCAGGACTACAGTGTTTTTTTTTTTTTTCACTACAGAACTCTACTTGTGGTACTACTTTCAATGTTAAATAATGAAAAAGTAAAATAAATGTTAATACCATAATAAGCATTTTCAATTTTCAAAACATGTTATAAAGTGCATCACAAGGCAATAAAACATGATAAATGTGGCAAAGAAAACTTAAATATACAGTAATTGTAATAATGGATTTAGTTAAGACTGCATTAGTTGGCTCCACACATCTGTTTTAAATAGTTCTTACAAGTTGTGAAAACTAAACTGAAAAACTGAAGTAAATTGGACAGAAGCTCTTGAGTAATTTGGGAATTTGTTAGTTCTATGTATTGTATGTTGGTTAGAATTAGAATTCAAAATAAAAGTTACTGGCAGCTGTAGTTACTAGTAGTTTAATATGTTAATATATGTTTATGGTTCTTTACTATAATATCATTTATTTTCATTTGAGTCTACTAATTAAGAATATTTATAAATATACAATTTAAACTATAAACTCTGCTCAAATACTTTACATACTTGAAACACCTGAATTAAAGTGCCCCTATTATGGATTTTTGAAAATGACCTTTCATGTAGTGTGTAACATATAGCTCTAAGTGAATGAAAACATCCTGCAAAGTTTTAAATCTGAAAGTGCACCGTATATAAAGTTATTGTCTCTCAAATGTAAGAGTCGATTCTGAGCAGGGCTTAAAAACGAAAATAAAATTCAATCGTTCCACTCCGAGCAGAATCGGTATTTTAACGTTTCTGTTCCAGCGTTCCTTCGTATTATAAACGTTCCGAAACCGGTTTCTTTAGAAAAAAATAATTTTTATGCTACCATATTTTTTGCGTGTAGCCTACTTAATAATAATAATAATAATAATAATAATGCGTACAGCATTTTATTTATTTAAAAAAAATAAATTTGTATTTGCCATTTTAGCCAATAGGCCTACAATTATCTTTTATAACAAGATTCTGTCCAAATGTAAACCTAAACGAAAGGAAAATCAATGGTTTATAAATTAAAGTATTTTTTTTCAAGATATTTTAAAGGTGCCCTCGAATTACAAAATTGAATTTATCTTGGCATAGTTGAATAACAAGAGTTCAGTACATGGAAATGACATACAGTGAGTCTCAAACTCCATTGTTTCCTCCTTCTTATATAAATCTCATTTGTTTAAAAGACCTCCGAAGAACAGGCGAATCTCAACATAACACCGACTGTTACGTAACAGTCTGGATCATTAATATGTACGTCCCCCAATATTTGCATATGCCAGCCCATGATCGAGGCATTAGACAAGGGCAGCCAGTATTAACGTCTGGATCTGTGCACAGCTGAATCATCAGACTAGGTAAGCAAGCAAGAACAATAGCGAAAAATGGCAGATGGTGACCTGTGTGAAGTTGGCCCCCCACCCAACGCAAAACGACGGCAAAATAGTCTCAATCGTTTGTGCTCCGTTTGTGCCGTAAACATTTTCGTTTGTGCTGCTTTGGTTTTTTTAGATATTAAAAGAATATTTATAGGTCATTCTGAGGTCACTCAGCCCCCCACATGCTCAATTGTTTGTGCTTCGTTTGTGCCGGTAAAAGTTTCGTTTGTGCTGCTTTCGATTTTAAAATATTAGACTTTGAATTATAGGTGATGACGTCACTCAGCCCCCCACATGCTCCAAATTCACCGAAAATAGTCTAAATCGTTTGTGCCGATAAAAGTTTCATTTGTGCTGCCTCGGTTTATAAATATTACATTTAGATTTATTCATTTGGCAGACGCTTTTATCCAAAGCGACTTACAAGTGAGGAATACAACAAGCGAGTCATCATGACGAGGCAAATAGACACAAGAAGTGCTCACAATACAAGTTTAGGCACTATAATAAACTATAATAAATACTGTAGTATACTTTAGTTTTTACAACAATAAACTGTAGTGTATATTGTAGTATAATATACCCTATAGTTGTAGAAAACTTAGTACAGTATTGGGTAGAGTAATTTGTTTATATTACTATAGTTGTTATTATCACTCACAGCAACTATTACCACAATAAATTAATTCAAGTACTTTACTATAGTATGGTTCAAAAACACTATAGTATTTACTATAAATTACTATAGTATTTTTTTCACCTGGGCCAGGTACGCGTTAACGAATCTTATTGTTTTATTATGTATTATTCATCAAATTATATTAACTGCAGTGATTCTCTATCAACGGGTAGCGGAATACAACGATTTAATAAGAATGTGCGTCAAAATCTTGTTTATTTGTGATAATCTTAGCACTTTATTATTATTGCCTAATAAACCTGGCATTGTGTATTATGACTGACTTAATTTCTGTGTTCCTCTTTTCTTCTTCTAAATGCATGTAGCCTAAATGCACCAATAGGCTAATAATAATAACAACAACAACAATTATTATTATTTATTGTACTTATTTTTTAAATGTATTTATTAATCAATTATTTTTAATTTATGACTATAAATGAGTGCACTTAAGACAGTATGTTTATCATAAAATAATTAATGAATGCTTTATTTAAAAAAAAAAAAAACTTTTTACAGTTTTAGAAATGTTTGTGTACTATTCATTATTAACATGAAGACTTGTTTTGGTGATTTTATTATACTAAGCTTTTTGCACAAAATGGACTTTACAAGATAAAAATAATGGAAATTCTCAAATGAATTCTGAATGGAAGTTCAGGAAATTCTCCATTTTGTAAAATAAAGTTTATTTATTTACAATAGCCTATAGCCTGGTGTAATCTGCCGGTGTTATGAAATATTCGGCGTCTGCGATTTTCGGTGACAGTGGGCGGAGCTTATATGAATATTTACAAGTTTCCTGTTTTGAGTTAAAGCGCCTCTGAAAATGTTAGTGGACTGTCCTTGGATCACAGAACTGTTTTCTGTAACGTGATTGTGTTTCCACGTCGAATGAATTTATGATTCTTTTTATTAATAACGTTTATGTATGCTCAATAGTTTGTAGGTTACATTGTGTCGTGAGATATACTTTAGTAGTGATTACAGCCACTGGTGGTCTATCGTTAGGGAATGAGCCAACATCGAGTTTGTTTGTTTTAGTAGGCTACAACCGTTTTGATTTTATTTTAGTTCGTTTGAGGAGATAACTTGTATAAATGTATCTGTGGTTGCATAATAAAAGTTTCAGTTGTGATTGTGTCATTCCCTATATTGCTTTCTCAGATAGCCTGCATAACTTTAACCAGACATTATTATTTTTAAAACACATTGAGAGTTAGATTTATGTTCCGTTTATGTTTTTGACTTGCATTAATTAATGTAAACCTTCTTTATCTTTTTCTGCAAAACACACAATGCTCTCTATGAATAGAAACATGAGACAGTGATATTAGCTTCCCTGCAGCTTTTTTACAAGGTTTTATTTTAATGCGCTTTCCACAACAATTAAAATGTTAAAATTGAATTACAAGTGGTTAAATTGATCAGCTATAAAACTAAAAGTTACTAATGCAGGTTTTATTTAAAAAATATTTATATGGAGAAGACAATTGGCAAAAGTATGAGGAATATTATTGTTATGTGGATAATCAGACATATATACATACCACTGTGATTGTTCTGTCATTTCTTTAATTGCTTGCTCAGTTGGTAAATATTTTTAAAGAGACTTTATTAAATCCTAAAGTTACATTTTTTTTTTCATATTATTAGGAAACATTCTCAATCTTTTTTCCCACAAAATGATGCATTTCATTGACAAAAAAAAATTTGAATGTGGAAAAAACATGAAGCACTGTGAGTCAGGATTCAGTTTAACACAGTGTTGATTATGAAACTATATGGAACTAAATGATCAAACCTGCAGTATATTCACAGTGAAATGTATTAGTTCTATTCTACAAGCTTTCCATAACAAGTAAAATTTTATTTATGTTAAATTAGCTGCTAAAATAATAGACCATGTAGTAATTTGCATATCTGAAGGTAAATAATGAGAGTAGTTTCATTTTGAATAAAAAAAGAGCAACTGATTCTGTGTTGGAATTTTATTCACAAATGAGGAGAAGTCACGACATATGACATATTTAATTAGCAAAAACACTTGTATTTAAACACACTTTACACAGGGTCTTGGGATCCCAGACAAATGAAAGTTCGGTCTGATCATTGTGATCCCAGTGATTCCAGCCTTTGCTACTGACACATTCAATCTGAAATATATAATAAAATGACATTACAACAAACATGTATTATTAAATTTTTAATACACTGGTCATGTTCAAAACAAAGTGAAAAATAAAAGTGTCTGCTTTGTCTGGTGTACAGGGATATTTATTGGCAAAAGTCATATTTGGGAATGAAAGAATATTGGCTATAGATATTATATTAGTTATCACATGCATAATTCACCGTGGCCTATTTGGATAGTCAAATAAACTATATTTAAAGTACATTAACATGTTGTTCTTGCATGTGTGCAATTTTTGAAACATATTTCATATAGAAATTCAAGTCTACCCAGATTAGAAGTGCTTCTGCAAACTAGGAAAGTTTACTGCTGCCTTCACCACAGGAGTTTACAATTAATATTATTATGCTACCATACATTTTGGCAAACTTTCAAAACTATATGACTCAAGGTAATACAGAAACAACAAAAACAGGCTACTTAAAACGCTATTGGCTCATTTAGCGAATCCTAACAACACCTCTGGCGAATCATTGGCTGTGTTCGTATCAAACAGAGCTAACACATGACATGAACATAACACAAAATAGCTTATATATAAAATATTGTGCATCAATAACAGTTAGAATATAAGCTTGACTCCGTTTAACGCTGAAACATATGCTAATTACCTTTAATGTAAGCCGAAGAGTGTGCACTAACATTTTCAGTGGCGCTTTAACTCAAAACAGGAAACTCGTTGAATATTCATATAAGCTCCGCCCAGTGTCACCGAAAATCTCAGACACCGAATATTTCAGAACACCGGCAAAGATTGGAGGCGGGGCCACAAATCCATGAGTACAGTTTTTACAAACCCGTGGGAACGGATTGTAAAAAGCATGCACACGGATTATGAATTTGTGGGAACGGATTTAAAAACCGAGGGTACGATTTGCAAAATCTGAGCGCATGGATTGGAAATTCGTGGGTATGGTTTATGAATCCGTGGGCACGATTTGTTAAACCGAGGGAACATTTCAAGAATTCGTGAGCACGGTTTATAAACTGAGGAAACGGATTGCAAAACCATCGAAACGGATTGTTTTTTTTTCTTCTATAGGTGACGTGCCGGGCTCCGTAGTAGTACGTGCAAGGCAAAACCGGCAAAATTAAAGTCTCAAATACAAATGAATCAAACCGGATTGACTCATAAACGAGTAAATGAATGCACGTGTGTTACTGGATCCACAAATTTATTGATTTCATTTATTACACAGGAAAGGTTAAAAGCTGACATTAAAATGCATCTTACTTGTTGCACGCACAAATTCTGACTACATTAATATTTATCGATTTTTTTGTATTTACAACTATGTCTCTATTTGTACAAAATGCTGCACATTCATGTAGTTCTGATTTTGCACACACAAGTTGTAGTTTAAATGTAGTAACGCACATTTGTGAATTTGTCAAATAAATAGGTTGTTGTGCACACATTAATAATTAGCACCAGGCTTAATCATTGTAGTTGTTTGTGTGGGTTGTGAAATGCTTGAAAACCACGAAAAGTAAAGTCTCAAATAAATGGGTTAATGTTTGGGTTGCAGTGATTAACCCAGTATGCTAGGTTTCACAACAACTGTACTGTAACCCAGACAGCAACATAGTGTCGCCCAGATCCGGCCCGCATCTGGTCCGTGTGTAATCCACATGAAAACTTAGCAATGTGATTCTTTTAGTTAGTTAGTTAGTTCATCTTTATTTAATTTCCCGAAGGCAATTTGATTGCAGCACACAAGCATTTCACATAAACAACGAAAACACAAATACAATATAAAACATAAAACATTTTATGTTCATTTCCTTCCTAAAAATTCCTTCCTTACCTCAAATTTAAAACCTTTACCACTGAGGGGACGAATGAATGTCTAAAACGATTTGTTCTACTAATCAGAGTTCTATAACGAGTGCCAGAAGGGAGAAGGTTAAACTCATAGTACATTGGGTACATCTGCTTACTCCCTGTTATTTTACTTCCCTGATTTACAATCCTCTCAAGACAGTTCTTGTTTTTCACATTTAGAGAATTAAACCAGCACAGCATTGAAAAGGATAAAAATGACTCAATATAAGATCTATAAAACATGCACATCAGTTTTTTGTCTACATGAAATGACCTTCATTTCCGCAAACAATACAATCTTTGCTGCCCCCTCTTACAAATAACCTCAGTGTTGGGAGAAAAGGACAATTTATTATCCAAAACAGTCCCCAAATACTTGTGTTGTTCAACACTCTCGGATGCCTACTCCATTTATGTTTAATTGCTTATCATGAAAAATGTCCTCCTAGAGTTAAAATCAATAGTCATCTGCCTTAGTTTTAGAAACATTTAGTTTTAAGAAAGTATTTTGACACCACATGATAAAATCATCAACCACAGGACCATGCATAGGGTCCTCCTCACTCATTAAGCTAACAATTACGTAATCATCAGCAAATTTTATGATGTGTCTGTTTCTATAACTGCTTTTACAGTCATTTGTGTACAGGATAAATAATAAAGGAGAAAGGACGCATCCTTGAGGTGACCCAGTGGATGACACCAGCCAATTTGAGAAACAATTATTTACTTTAACTCTCTGAGTTCTTTGCACAAGAAAATCTAAAATCCATCCTACAAGACTAAGATCCAACCCAAACTCATTTATGAGCTTCTCAACTAAAATGTGTGGCTGAATGGAATTAAAGGCGGATGAAAAATCAATAAAAAGTAATTTAGCAAATGTTTTCGGCTTATCCAAATGCTGAAGTACTAAGTGTAGGAGAGTCGCAACTGCATCCTCTACCCCTCGTTTAGACCTATAAGCAAATTGTAGGGAGTCTAAAGAACTCTGTGTCCTTTCCATAATTACTTTCTTAACTAAACCTTCAAAACATTTCATAACTAGTGAAGTAAGTGCCACAGGTCTAAAATCATCCAATACCTTTATATTTCGCTTGGTACTGGAATCACTGTAGACTGCTTCCACAGTGCAGGCACTTTTTGTTGTTGAAGAGACAGAGCAAAAATTTCATAAAATATTGGACCTAACTGCTCGGCACATTCCTGCAATAACCTACCCCCTATATTGTCAGGCCCAGGTGCCTTCCTGACTTTACACTGTTTAAAAATTTTGATCACATCACTCTCATTAAAAAAGACACAATCATCCTCCCCATTTACTTTACAGACCTTTTTCAGCCCATCAATTTCCTCTTTAAAATCATGAACATCAAATCTTAAATAAAAACTGTTTAAATCCTGCGACAAATCTTCATCTGAACTGAATCCATTTAAAATAATACTATTTTTACTACTTTTCCTACCCTCCTGACCTGTTATCAAATACATCCCCTCCCAAGCAGAACCTAAATTTCCCATTCTCAATTTTACCTCAAGATCCTCCTTGTAAACTGATTTAGCCCTCTTAATCTCATACTTAATTTCTCTTTTTATCCTAAAATACTCAACTGTATCTCCCTCTTTAAAGGCCTTATTTCTTTTTGACAGAAGAGTCTTGAGTGATTTTGTAATCCATGGTTTGCTATTTGGAAATTTCTTAAAAGAAGAGTGATTATTGAGTGATAAGCAGTGGGTTTAATCAGTGCCATTATTAATTGTGTTTTTACACGTAGAAAAGGCGAAAAAACGTTTTTCATTGTCCAGTTTTCTCTCAGAACGATTATCAGAGTTACTGTCGCCATTATCGATGCAGAGTTAATGACATACAATGGTGACATTATCGAAAACAAATTACTGCACTAAACTCGAAAACAGAAAGGCTGCGCGATCCTGCCAATATAGGCGGATAAACAAAGAAGTTGCCCAGAACACAATGCGGCGTGACGTCAGATTCGTATTCTCTTTTCCTCAGGTTTATTTTCTTTTTTCCATTTGCTGTAATAGTATGAAAAAGGACAACATATACTGCACATTTGTGGTCTGTTCTCCCGATATAATTTACAATATATCCCTTAAATAATTCACTGGAATGCACAAAGAATCTCTCGTTCAAAGCCTCACATCTCTTACCAGGTTTGTTTTCGCAGGTAAATACAATTTATTATCTGTCAAAACGATGGAAATCACTTAATGCTGAAGTTGAACATTTTTGATTAAGGCAACATTTGTTACATAATACAGATTACTACAGTAATATTTAACTCGTCCATTATTGCTGTGGAGAGAATCACACCTTTGGAGTTATTCATGGCCTGTTGAAAGTACCTTGTTGATGCTTTTACACTTTTAAATGTCCTTTTGATGTTTGATGGTTGAAGGGTGAGTAGAATAATAGCATCTCATTGTACCCAGTTTAAACATAAAACATATTATTGCATTCATAGAGCGAGTTTTTCACCGATTGTTTACAGCTTAATGGAAGTTACACCCATAATGTGCGCAAAGTGTCATGGGGCGTAGGAATAAGGTGGATAAGTTGCTCTCTTTATTTCAACATACTTCTTCTGAACACAAACATGAGAATATAAGAAAATAACATAAGTTTTGATGAAGTTCATTAACATTATTCTTTATGTATATATATATATATATATATATATATATATATATATATATATATATATATATATATGTAATATTTGAACCAGCTACACCTGCAAACAATACCATTAAAAATGTTAACGTTCCACTTAATGGCAGAAACAAAACAAAAGGTAAGCAAGAATCCGTATTAATTTCAGTACGAGTAATAGAGGGCGATCCTGTCAAAATGGCGGCGCCGCCCCGGCATGCAACGAGGCACTTGAGGCGTGACGTCGGTTCGTATTCTCTATAGCTAGTGCTAGCAAATACAAGTAACGTTAGCTGCTAAGTTAATGTTAAATGCAGCTTAAACATCCTGGCATAGTGGAAAATCAATCAAAATCGATCATCTAATCAATCGACAACAAAGTCAAATTAGTAACTTATAGGTTATATATAGACACAAGCAATAATACATACCCAGATCATCCGATCCGGCGATGTTCTTGTCACGATACAGTCCTTGTTGCGCATCAGCAGTAATGCACAAACAGCACAAACCTGAAAACTTTCTTGGCTGAAAACAAGGAAAAATGGGAGTAGTAGTTTTGGGCACTTTCGAAACACTGCTTTGTGTTTTATACTGCCCAAGTCACGTGATTTTAATAAGGCTTTGTTACTTCAAAACATTTCAAAATTTCAGTGGTTCTAGAGGACAATCTCAGTTGAACCTATGAACTGGTGTCTGTTTTTTTTTTTTTTTTTTTTTACCTGATCTCAGATCAGTTTGATATGTTTGCAGACATTCTGTATTAATAAAAAGGAAGATTAGTTCATTGACTCTTATTGGCCTGATTAGCCAAACATGCAAAACAAACCCAATGCAAGGTTGTTGTAATATTACATGAGCACTGGGTTAAAAATTGTTTTGTTTTTTTATCCCAGCCTTTATTAGTTTGTACTGCTTTTGAGTTGAGTTGTAGTAATAAACACTCAATTTCACGTTGTGTTTCTCCAGCCATGGCGTCTGCTGGGCTTCTGTTCCTGATGTTGATATCGTCCTTCCTTCCTCATCTCCACCGTCTCTACATCTGCTAACCAGGACCAACGGCAGAAAAACTCTTCAAAGAAATTAGAAAAAGTCAAATATATAGTCCAAGAACGATCCCTTGAAATTATTGAAAAGATCACACGAAGCAGTCAGCCCTTTTATGGAGCTTTTACCAGCTCATGGGACTCTTGCCAAGTGGCATTTTAAATGCAATAGGGATGGGAAGCATTGGAAAATTAAACAGTCAACTAAATAGGTGATTCCATTACAAGCTCTTCATGAATGAATTTAACAATCTTAATATTAAGCTTGACCAATATCCATGGAGAGCAGAAGTGGGACATCTGGGCAAGTGCTGCTTACTACAAGCCAGAGCTGGAAAATTGAACGTAGCGTGGACTATGTTCAATACTATGCTGCGCAGTGTTAGCGAAAGGCAGAAAGATGTCAAAGAAATAGCTAGGCATGAGCAGGAATTTGTCAATAAACCTACTCAAACTATATGAGTCATGCCACTAAGAACCTTACATAGTAACCTGATCGGTAATGACGGACCGTCCTTGGGGCCAACGCCCTTCGGAGATCTACTGGCTGAAACATGTTAAATGTCATGAAAAGGAATATCATAGAATATACAGGTGTTAATTTATCAAACTTCTCTACAAGGGCAATATAATGAATCAATTTCTATTAATAAACTACAAGGAACAGTAGAGTCCCAAGCAAGGGTTGATGAGGAAGCTAATATTACATATGACACAGCATCAATTATGTTCCAAACCCACAAGGAAGTGCATTATTAACAGCATGGAGTACATTAAAAACGATGTGAGAACACTCATCGACAAAACACAAGCACGTTCAGAACTTGCAAAAAATGTCAGGTCATTTCTGGTGAAGGAGTATGACAAGGTACGACTGGATGGTTGTTGCATTTATGAACAAAAAAAATCGAATAAACTCCTTCGAACGCCCTGAACAGTCACGTCCTGACAGGATTTACTGAGGTGACAAAAGATGGCATTAGTGTGGCTTGTTGCCAGACAGGTGAAAGGGACTTACACTAAGGCAGATTTAGTCAAACAAGCCATTGGCAGGTGCATTGATAACTCAGTCCAGTGTCATGAAAGTAGCAAAGAAACTCGAAGGTTGTACTGAAACTATGGAAGGAATTCGAGTGTCTAAGACTTACACAGCAGTACATGCCTATATAAGAAAAAGCTCATGACAGCCACGGTACAAGCAAAGCAACCAGATGAAGACTATGAAGTCAGTGCTGATCCTGAAGACAGTTCAGCTCAGACTCCTTTTATTTATAAAGGGAAGTTGTAAGAAACATCTAGTTTTGAAAAGGTGGCAAATTTTGTTGTTATGATTAAAAGTGATGAAGAAATAATGACAGAAAACCCCTGCTCCAAACTGAACTGTGGTGGGGAGGAAAAAGGCAAGTGTGTTAAAGTGGAAGGCATCTTCCTGGCAATGTGTGAGTGTAAAAAGCCATACTATGGTGAGAACTGTGAGAAGAGATTAGATGATTACAAGAGGGAATTAGAAGAAGAGTTACAAGTAAATCGAAAGAAGCCACAAGTGGCAGATAAGAGGAGTAAGGCCTCGCCAGTGATGCATTCCGGTGTCAACAAATTTCATGAAATGACTTGAGCTCGTCTTAAATGACACTCAATCCTTTTTGGTAAATTGCTAAAGTTCACGTCTTATCTAGATATTCAGACTGAATATATCGGTAAAGCCACCAAAAGTCTTAAAAGATTTTATTGTGTGCACAAATGATTCTCCACATCTATAACAATGTGAACATGATATTAATATGTGCACATAAAGATAAGTATCTTAGCTTCATTGTTTGTGCACATATGTTAGAATACAAGAATGTTTTAGATAATGTTGTTCACAAGATATTATTAATGAGCACAAACAAACAGCACTAATGTGCCCTGATGTACTTTTCAGTCCACACCAAGAACACAATACAATTTTTACTCAGTTTAAAGTGTGTTAATTAGTTTTAAGCAAAGACAGTTTGCTGAATAAATTAAGGGCCTGTTATGATCCAGGAAAGACAGAGAAGCAGCATTCAGGGTTTCATCATACTTACACAAAATACCATTGTTTCTGTGTGTCGGGAACCAACAACCACATTCAGAGAAGGCCACAACTTCCATAACCCAAGACATCTGAAATTGCATACTCCTCTAGAGTAGGTACTTATTTTGAATAAATAATTACTTCACGACTGCTAGAAAAGTATGAATGTAATCTGGATGTACTACATTCGCCATGTTGTCATTATCATGTGACCTACCAGCGTCAGTTGCGTCGCCTTCACTGTCATTTTTCAAATCCTCTCCTGTGGCCTCATGGGATAGTAAAGTGTCCATTGTATGCACATTTCAGAAGTAGGAGGTCATCGTTTTGTGACGTCATTGTTCTGGGAAAACTGAAGTTGTATATTCAGTGTCGGTCACAGCACCTTTTAATTGCTGTTTTGGATCCGAATAATTCATTCACAAATTAAGCACTGCATGCATTGAGAAACTCAAAAGGAGTGAAACTAAAACTAACTTTAAACACCTTTATCATCTAAATTTGAAGTTAAAGAAATCTAATCTGAAGATTATTCCCTTCAAACAAACATTACTGAGTTCATTTCATTTCATGAGATTTTTTTGATACCTAGCTTTGTGTTCATATTTTTGTGATGATGTATAAACTTCAGAATAAGAAAATGCATCATCAGTTGGAGTTGAGCTGTAACGCAAAATGCTAAGTAAAGAGAGCCTCTATCCACAGGCAGGAGGGATTATATTTCTTTTACGAGCTCAAATTAAAAAAACTTTATTCCATTCTGTACAGCATTTTAGCTGAAAAAGTGTAGGGGGAAAAAACTGCTGTAAAGAAAAGTGATTCAAACAAATGACCATTAATGTGCAGAAATCTGTGGCTAAAGTGTGAGAAAATGTAAAATTACAGTGACATTTTATTTGAAATTATTTAAAATTAAAGTATGACCTGTGTTGCTGTATCTATAGTGAATTTCCATTTTCCCCCCTTTCTTTATTTCTCATTAGACCCCTTAAGGGGAAACAAAGAAAATGCATCAAGCATACTGTAAAACAATAAATGCATTTCAGACACATTTCATTATTATTTTTATCGGATTGTTTTGTTTAAAGAATGTTAAAATATCATGATCATCTGCCTGTCAATTTGATCAGATTGGAGAGAGTTTAAACGACATGCTTTTCTTGCTTCAAGCTTCTGTACTGATTTTGCAAGTTGGTAAAATGAAAAAAAAAAAAAATCTGTTTTATTGTCATTGGTATGTCTTTTTATTTGCATGCATACAATATTTAATATATAAAGTTATGTAATACATTTTTTAACTATCTAACATTGCGATTAACACTGTGGTACAGATATTTGTATCACTTTGAGTCTGTAGTGTTTGAAGCGGGTGATCTGGAATTTAAATGTGCCCTAGAACGTTGGGTAATATAAGTCTAAGGTGTCCCCTGAATGTGTCTGTGAAGTTTCAGCTCAAAATACCCCATAGATTTTTTTTAATTAATTTTTTAAACTGCCTATTTTGGGACATAATTATAAATGCGCTGATTCAGGGGCTGCTGGCCCTTTAATTCTTGTTCTCCACGCCCACGGAGCTCTCGACGATAATACAGTGCATAAACAAAGTTCACACAGCTAATATAACCCTCAAATGGATCTTCACAAGATGTTCGTCGGATTCTCACTGAACTGACGGACGACAAACACACGAGCTCGACTGACTGAACTGCGGCCACAGGCGCGGAGCTCCAGATATATAGCCCTGTGACGCCATAGAATCATTGACGTCACGCGCGCTTAAAGTGTTTGTTTTCGAAAGATTCTAATCAAAGAGCACGTGATCGAGCCTCAGAGAGTTGAGTCTGACATGGACGCTAATCTGTCATGTGTTTTTATATATCTTATGGGTGCTGTTCGTCAATTCAGAGTAAGTGGATTGAATCTGATCTTTGCAGCGATCGTGTGTGTGATACGCGTGACCGCTGTCGATTATATTTTCGGTTATAACGTGCGTTAGTTTGTTTTGGCCAATGAAAGGAGATTTTCAGTCTTTATAGCGATACTGCGCTGTACTTATTACCTTTATGCTTACTTATTGATGTTATTTATTTATATCTCGGTGCAGTTTATTTGTCAAAATGCTCGTTTTGAGGTATTCGAGTTGTAAACAACTTAGTGCGCATGCGCGTGAACATGTCCAGACATGCCCGCTGATATAACAAATTAAGCTGATTACTGTTTAAACTAATATGAGATTATTAATTAGACTAATTATTAATCTTTTTTTATCCTGTATGCATCATATCTTTTTATAACACTTAATGTTACTATCATGTTTTTACCCTGTATTTTCTGTTGGGCTGTCACTAATGATTATTTAATAATCGAGAAATCTGATTATTTTGAGGAATAATTGAGTAATTGTTATTTGTGGTAGTTATAATAATAGACATAAGCCTTTAAAAATACATAAGTAATAACAAGGCAGTGATATTTGGTTCAAATATAGCATAATATGATTTTATAGAAGAACACTGTTAAAATGCATAATATAAACCATCATCTTCTGTACGTAATGTATTATAACAAAGGCCTTGTGTTGTTACACTTTACAACTGATCTTGCTTAATATTGGCCAAATGACATTTAATTCAAATGTTTAATTAATCTTTAATATTTGGTTACTTTATGATAGAAATGCTACAGCCACTGTATTTTCTTGAACAAGAATATAAGGACATCAAAATATGTAAGCTCAGAGGGTTCAAACTTTTATTTTGAAAAAATCACAATAAACTGTTTGCATATTTAGAAACATACTGATGTATTCTCCTCTGTTGGCATAGGTTTATAAATGATGTACCTTACAAATCTGATGTACATTGATTTCCCAGATGAATGCTATGAGCAACACAAACTCAAAACACATGCTCCACGCATGTAAGTGATAACAAGAAATCATCAGTGATGAACAGTGAACTCACACTGCAAAAAAATGCTTTTCTTAGTTAGATTTTGTTGTTTCCAGTCCAGATATCTAAAAAAATTAAATCAAGAAGCATTTTTTAGACGAGTAAAAATTATGGTCTTGTTTTCAGAAAAAATAAGTCAAAATGAAGTGAGTTTTTCCTTTAAAAAAGCAAAAATAATCTTTATTTTTTTCTTTTTTTTTCAGTTTGAAATAAGATTAATTTTCTTACCCCATTGTCAGAATTATTTTGCCTGAGGCTCAACCTGTTTTTATCGGCTCAGAGGTCTGCATTTGCCTTTTTAGATTTACAAAGCCTCCAAATCAAGTGTTTATTCATTCAGTAGCAAACAATGAAAGATACATGTTTCATGCTGAAAAAATTACACAGGCTACAGATGCCACAATTAGAAAATACACTTGTATTACACTTGATTCATTAATTAATCATTATGTTCAGTTGGATTAAATAATAGACAAATGTATTAAACTGAACGAACAGATAAATTACTGTAGTTACTGCGATTGACACATTTTATATAGATTGAAACACTTATTTTGTGTAGTGAAAAAGAAACTTTGTGATTTTGTGTATTGTACTAACACAATTGAAAACATGCTGAGATGTTTGAAAAAGTGCACTTTTGATACGTTGTGATATTAGTACTACGAGTTTAGAAAATTTACCAATTGCTTGTGAAAATTGCACCAAAGCAATAAAAAAACTGTAAATAAAGCACATAAATATTACCTGAGCTTATTATTGCCATACTTTGTGCTGTTATTCCAGCAAAATAGAAACCATTTCTAAAATACAATCATTGTGTGACCATCGCAGCTAGTTAGGACCAAACTCTGATTAACATGGAAAAGATACCTTTTATCATCGCGTGTCGCGGCGTCGCATCTCATTAGGATCTCGTGATCTCATTTCCCATGGAGAAAAATCGTGATTCACATTTTAGCAAGAATCATGCAGCCCTTTGCTTGAGTAGTTTGAATTCAGAGACACCATCCATCTCCCCAACTCTCCAATAGTCTTCGTTTTGATTTAATTCCTAATGAACCTCTTCGATGTTTTTAATCCTCACTAATTTTGCTCTCAGGCTAAAATGAAAAGGCTGAACAGATGACATTGTTGTGACACAGTATGATCAAGATAACAGAGCCAAGATCGGTGCAAACATTTTGAGGTCACTGCGCAGAATGCACTGCGATGCAAACAACAATGGCGGCTTACCTGAGGATGGAAGGGGGAAAAAATCTGTGACCATTAAAATCTATTAACAATCAGGACAAAATAAGGTACAGACAAAATGCAACCTACTTGCTCCTCCAAAAAGAGGCCAGGCCATCTTTCTTTGATGACAGAGACCAAAGGCTGCTTATTGACTATTTCGTTTCTCCTGAGAGGGAATGTAGTTTCCATTTTGGTGTTCATTATCATCATGTCCATGTTCCTTTTCTTGACTTCAAGCTCAAGCTGTTCCCTTTCATGCTCCAATGCAGCATCATCCAAACCAACACGATTGTCTGGAAGAAAGTTGATTCCATCATCTCTATTATTGTCAAGCTCACTACATCTAGCATTGTGTCATTTTTTTCTGTGATTGCCCATTTTAAGATTGAAGCTCTTCCAGCCCTGGCATCTACAGGAGTTTAAGGCCGATTTAGGCCGATATTTTATTTGTAGCGCTATCTTATTATTTGAGATGATTTGTTTCACAAATCGGGGCCACCCCAACAAAAACATGGTTGCATTTTAGGATTCCAAATCGGTATTAGCATTTGCTTATGGGAGGGCAGTTCGAGGAGACTAAATGACATTGACAATGTCTAAACAAAAAGCATTAATAAATTGTTAATAAGTTTGTTTGTTTGTTTTTTTGGATGAACTTGCAAAGCATTGTTCACAAAACTCTTTTTAAGTTTATGGGGGAAAAAAATAGTTTAGGGAGAATAAGTGTATTAAACTTTTTTATGGATTTTTGCTGAGCCAACACAACAAAACTAAGTTTTTTATAGAGTAGAGAAATTGCAGTTCTCGTCAGAGAATAAGCAATTTTTCTCTCTTCTGCCAAAGACTACGAAGAATATGAAGTGCATAAATGCATTTACACAACAAGAAAAAAAAAATCTTGCTATATCAGTGCAAGTGAAATTTGTCAAGTTAGTTCATAAAGTTGATAATATATGGGTATGCAATTCCAAATCTTATTTATATTACGCATTATCTGTATTCATGTTCATTTAAACTAATTGTTTAATAATTGTTAAACAAAAATTGCTTGTGTAATAGATTAGGGGTATAATAATAATATAAATCATATAAAATAATAAATAATCATCTCTAAAAGCCAGACAATTTTGTATTTAAAAACCTTTTACTATGTAGTGACCTTTAATTTGGAGCAAGAGAAACTGGGGAGTGACTTCATTGCGTCACACGTCACTTTGCTCACAGTAGCCTAACCATTAGCAGATGGGGAACAGGGTAATTTAACAAAAATAATTGTTAATAATTGGTAATTTATTTACAGGCTATTTACAAGAGCACATTTTAACTAATTGAGTTATGCTTTCAATTTTTTGATGGCAATTTATTTTTTGTATAAGAATTCAATCCACCTTTGCTTAATATTGGCAAATTTTTCAATGACTGCTTTTACTCGGGGATCTCATGCGTTAAACGCTTTTGAATCAAAAGTATTGCCAATGCCGTGCCTGGGACATAGTTGGCCGGTTTCACAGACCGGGCTTAGCTTAAGCCAGGACTTGGCCTTAGTTAAATTAGGATATTTAAGCAGCTTTTATAAAAATGCCTTAGAAAAGACATCACTGGTGTGTGTCTTGAGACAAAACAATGACAATAGTTTAGTAAGGTATTTTCAGTTGAGAGCTCAAACATTCATTTTAGTCTGGGACTAGTTTAAGCCTCATCTGTGAAACCAGGCGAGTGTTTCTCAGAAATGTTTTATTAATTTAATAGTGGATTAACATCTCTCAGATTTTGCCAATGAAATCCACAAAGCTTCTTGTGACTCCATGTGCCTCTACTGCATCAGTTCCTTGCTTTTGAGGCTGTGCATAGAGGCTGTCAACACGGGGCATGATTGCTCTAATAGCACCTTAGAGATGATGAATTGTTTTTGTAACTATGACTCATGTTATACATCATGTACAGTCTGTGTAAGTGTATGATTCAAGTGTTCCCCATGGTCTAATGTATAATAAAAAAAATCACAATACATTGCAATATAGAATTGCAATATTTGTAATATTGCAATTCTTAAAAATTGCAATACATATCATATTGGTAACCCCAAGTATGTGACAGTATTGAATTGGGAGATGGGTGTATTGTGCCAGCCATACTGCATGTTGTGTACAAAAAAACAGAGATGTGGATGTAGTGATGGCGATAATCCACTATAAGCTAATTAGTCAGCCTGCGAATGAGGTTCAAACAGGGTCATTCCTTAGAAATGAAACAATAGTGGACAGGATTATAGATGCTATTCTGTGTAATCAAGATCTAATAAATACACTGGCTAATGCAATAAAGCAGGCAAAATAATGTCGAAAGAGGTTGAATCTCTTATTAAAAACAGACAAAGAGTTGAAGAAACCAATATATACTTGAGCCGACCAATGTGTCTAAACCAGTGGATCCCAAACTTTGTACCTTTTATAAATAACTTAGTAAATTGTTTTAAATAATAATAATAAAAAAAAATGTTAAATAGGGAAATATGCAATGATGGCAAAAACAAAGTGATACTTTTAAATATTAAATGAAAACCGCCAGTAGGTGGCAGTTAGTCACTGTCTTTATGAGTGAGTCGTCGAGTCATTCATTCATTCATTCATCAGTACGAAGCACATGGCTGTATTTATGAATGAGTCATTGAATCATTTACTCTCACGATTTGTTCAAAGCCGCTGATTTTGCACTAAACACAGCTGTGTTGCTTAGAGACCAAAGACTTTATATACAGTCTTGAAGGGACTTTGTTGGAGACTAACAACAGCTCTTCTGTGGCATTTGTTGAAAATATTATTTTATTAGAAATAGAGCAAACAATACAGACAAGACTGTGTTTAAAATTGACATCACTTAATAGTACCCTTCTGTTTGTTGAACTGTTGTATAAAATCAGTGTCACATGTGCAATCGTTTGCACATTTGCCGATATTATCAACATTAAAAACAAGAACTCACACAGGGTGTGTTTTTATATCAAAGAGAGATTTGTTCTTCATGCTAGTAAGTGCTACATCCCCACTTTTACATTGTCAAAAGATGATAGAGGTTTGATTGGATGTTATGTATTTACAGCATTTTGCCTGCTAGAAATACATGCTCAGTTTTAATGTCATTTTAAAGAAATGTAGAATGATATGAACGGCAAAACTCATTTTGTTCGCGTACCCCCTCTGTCACCTCACATGCCCCCAAACCAGTGTATAAAGTAGCAAACCCATGTGAACTTGAACAGTCCGATGTATCTAAACCTTTATATGTCTGGTTATACATCTGTATTAAATACCAATGTGTTTGTCATTAAACTATACATTCAACCAGTGAACCAATTCATAGTCATGCAATACACATGTATTTTTTCCTTAACGGCTTCATGATGATGATGATTATTATTAATATACTGTACATAACTTAAGTAAGCTTTACAAGTAAGCTTTTCTGTCACTGTTCCTTTGATCACAGAATCAATTAAATTAAACCTAAATGTGACTTATAAGTAAGGAATACTTTTAATATATTAGTAAATAAGACTTAAATAACACTTAACACTTAAGTTAAGATTACTTACTTGAACTAAGGCAATGAGTTTGCACAATTAAACAAATGTGACAAATTATTTTTACAGTGCATACGTGACAGACAGGACCTTAAGCAAGTAATCATTAACATAGGTAAAAACACAGCTCACATTATGATACAGTAAACAAGTCATTGTAAACGTTATCTTAAGTGCATAAATTTACTACCGCAAACATTGTGAATAGAGCTAAACTACTGAACCAGGAACGACTCTTTAATTTATGATTAACAGTTAACTTTAAAGAGGGTCATGAATTGAGAAATCAACTTTTCCTTGAGCTTTTGATATATAAGAGGTCATCGTACTATAACAATATCCTGTAAGTTTCAGAACTGAAAACTTCCTTGTTAGTCCAATAAAAGCTTTTATAGACACCAGACCCATCGACTGATCATGGAATAGACAGATGAAACGCCGCCGTCACAGAAGAAATCAACGCCTACTTCATCGTTGCAACATTAGCCCCGCCCACTGCTGTGTTAGATGAGGAGGAGAAAAGAGCGATACAGCTCAAATTAACATTACCTTTCAAAGGATCCTAATGCTAGGAATATAGTTATATATTTTGATATATAAATCAATCGTATTTCGGTGTAGGCTTTGCAAACCTTTACAATATAGACTCAAAAGTAAAGCAACAACATGTAAGTAACGGTGTTCATTCTAATGCCTAATCTGATATTAACGATTCGGTCAACTTCATGTTGTTTTTATTAGTAGGATGAAAATAATCTGTTATTTAAAAACTGATTACATTATATATAGAAAGCGATCAAAGAACGCTGCCTTTGCAATCATTGGAGCTGTCAATCAAACAGTGGACTTGTTTTATTCAACAAATCCCTTACAAGGTGTTTGCACTGTTATGATGAAAGCATTCGACGAGATCACTGCTTTCATGCACTCAACAACATGTCTGTGATCAACACTTTTCACAATGAGTTAACCTTGAGAGCTGTAATAGTAAAAATGTGCTAAACATTTTGACAGAGTAATACTTAGCTATTTCAAATGGAAAGCCAATCACAGTTGTGGGTGTTTACACTGAAGTCTCACAGCAGACATGACCCTTAAAACAGCATTCAAATCAGAGGGATAAAATCAGGGTAGGAAAAATGCCTTTTATTTCTAAATGATGACAATTTTTGATGTAAAAAGCATACTAACATTCTAAGTGCACCCTAAATGAAGGCTTTAGTATGTATACTGCTGCTGCTTGGAAACCTTTGTGTTTGTCGTCCAGCAGCAGGTAGATGGAGGACTCAATGAGAATGAGATCAGTCAACAGATCAGCTCTGAGGACGGAAGACAGAATCCACCTCAAACAGACACTTTGAGAGCTGAAGCTTCAACTGATACAATACTGCCATCTGTGGCTTCCATGACATCCATGCAGCACTGAGAGAACTGACCGCCACGGTTACAGAGCAGAAAGGAAACATCAGAGAACTGACCGCCACCATTACAGAGCAGAAAGGAAACATCAGAGAACTGACCGCCACCGTTACAGAGCAGAAAGGAAACATCAGAGAACTGACCGCCACCGTTACAGAGCAGAAAGGAAACATCAGAGAACTGACCGCCACCGTTACAGAGCAGAAAGAAAAGAACAGAGAACTGACCGCCACCGTTACAGAGCAGAAAGGAAACATCAGAGAACTGACCGCCACCATTACAGAGCAGAAAGAAAACATCAGAGCTTTAGAGACGCGACTGAGGGATGCTGAGAAAGCTGCAGAACAACATACGTTCCTCCTGGAAGAGATGAACAAGAAAAATGAAGGTACCTCAACCAAACCATTCACTCTTTTATCAACGATCCTCAAAGTAAAACACCTGCAATATATTACATACTGTAAAATTGAGTTTTTACTCTGCAAATTTTATCTATTAACAGAGTGTAACAGTACACATAATCGTACCATGAATTTTCTGTATCTTATGGTTCTATACGCATATGTACATGACAAACACAGTCTTAGTTTTAACCACCTTTTTTTACTTTAATAATAATCAAAGTCTCAACTTTCATACTGTGTCCATTTTATCAAGAAATTCAAACAGAAAATGCAGTTTTGACACTCTTTGATGTGACGTTGACAGATCACTGTCTAGACGCCACAGTTCAAGCACAAGTGAACACGATCATCTCTTCCTCTTTAATACTAGTTACAGAATAAACATGAATGAACATCTGAAGATATGTTGAAAGATACAGTACAACTTACTGAAAGACATCAATAAAACAGCTTGTAAACAATGTCACGTAGCATTACATTTACCTCAGACGAGTCATTCAGTGTCCACAGCTTGTTCATTCACCAGAGAAATGAACTCTTTCTCTATACACTATATTAGTCTGTATATTCCTTACATTTTAGTGATGTCTTGATTATTTAATGTATGTTTAAATCAATCTGTCATGAAAACAAGTTATGAAACACCACTATGTAAATTATTATATTTCAATAAAAAAACTGGAGTAGAAAAATAATTTTTATAATTAGATTTAGCAGCTCTAAAGGCAAAAACTGCCTTATGTGCAATTTACATGTTTGTATAACTATTTTTTTTTTAATTTAAGCGTTGATTATTACAACTAATTACGGGCCAAGCACAAAAACAGCACAAGAAGCCAGCCAACATGGCTGTGAGCATCAGACCAACTGCAGCAGTGAGCAATTAAAGACCTATTAAGATCATTTTAGGTAAAAGAGCTGAAAAATGATCAAAAATGAGGATTTACTGGTTCATCCCTTTCGACCAATAGGTGGCGCTGTGACCAAATTAATGTGGTATGGTCAGAGTAAGGTGACAATGACACTTGCAAAGTTTGGTGTCAATATGTCAAAGCATTGCAGAGATACAGCTTCAAGAGTCGTTTTTGCATCATGCCTCAGATTTGTTGCTCCGGTGTACGAAAACGGTTTGACATATCGACTTGAAATCCATAACTTTTTGTCAGCATGGTCTGAAGATGACACGGTTCAATTTTGGTGAAAATCGGAGCAGCGGTCTAGGAGGAGTTCGAAAAAGTAGGTTTTTAAAGAAAAACAATATGGCGGACAGGAAGTTCAGCTGACTATGGCAAATTTGATATCAATGTTCTCAGCATGACCCACAGAATCTACTGAGACCAGTTTCATTACAATCAGTGAATATAGTCAGAAGTTATTAGCATTTTTGTAAATTTTGTTATAACTTTTGACCACAAGGTGGCGCAGTGCCGAAACTTCTCAGGCTCCTTCAGGGCATTGTCCTGATGACCCATACCGAGTTTCGTAACGATACGTTAATGAGTTCGTAAAATACAGCATTTTAGCACAAAATTCAAAATGGCCGACAGCTAAAATGGCCAATATGGGAAAATTGGATATCATTCGACTCGGCATGATTCCCCGAATCCAACGAGACCAAATTTATGATTTTTGGCCAAACCCATCAGAAGTTATAAGCAAAAATAGCCATTTTTCATATCTCTGCAACAGTAGGTGGCGCTGCGCCGAAACACTGCATGGTGCCTCAGGTCATGCTTGTGATGACATGTACCAAGTTTGGTCTGAATATGATAAAGTGTTGCAGAGATACAGCCTTACTTCTATTTTCGCAAGCGCTACGTACAATTCGTTCGTGTGTTTTTCGAAAACGCTTTGAGCAATCGACTTGAATTCCATAACTTTTTGTCAGCATGGTCTGAAAATGATCTGGTTCAATTTTCGTGAAAATCGGAGTAACGGCCTAGGAGGAGTTCGAAAAAGTAGGTTTTTCAGAAAATTCAAAATGGCGAAAAAATTTTCATGACGGAAAATTACGTCATAGGGTGCTATCGAATCATCATGACCCAAGGAATCAGAGGAAAAAAGTTGTTTCTAGCCCTTATGGTTCAAAAGTTATTAACATAAACATAAGTGCAACTTTGGACAGCTGGTGGCGCTAGAGGGATTGAGTTAGAGACTCCAAATTTGCTATGGACATAGCTCAGACTGTCCTCTAACTGTGTGCCAAATTTCATAACTTTCCCGCAAGCGGTTCTATGGGCTGTCATAGACTTCAAGAGCGGAAGAAGAAGAAGAAGAAGAAGAAGAAGAATAAAAAAAAAAAAGAACGCCAACAGATACAATAGGTGCCTCCGCACCTTCGGTGCTTGGCCCCTAATTACTGTTGTTGATTTTAACCTGTATTATAGGAATTGTATTCTAGTAATGTGGAAGTAAGGATTGAGTAAGAGTTGAGAAAGGAAAATAACTAAACAGTGTGTTAAATTCAGTGTGTATACATTCTCATTGTAATATATCACAATATTGCTTATGTTTTTCAATAACAGACAGAGAAATAGCTTTTTCAGCTGCACTGGTGGAATCTGGCAGTGTAGATATTGGACCTTCTACCACTAACATCACACTAACCTACAAGAACGTCTTCACAAACATAGGGAACGCCTACAACCCAATTACAGGTAAGTTATCAATGAAATGGAGTCATAAACCTCAGTTTATAGTAATGAAAACCTTCTGCTCCATTCAGACCTCTCTGCAGTTGTGTAATGTGAGAGAATTAAATGATCTGCCATCTTTCAACTATTACACAGTGTGTTTGGTAATTAAGTAATAATACATGAAACAGCTGATTCTTTTCTTTATTGTTATTTGCTTTAGGTATCTTCACAGCCCCACTGAAAGGAGCATATGTGTTCAAAATCTCTGTCTATGCTCATGGTGGTCACTCACATTCAGCAAATGCCACCATTATGAAGAATGAACAGCGGGTGCTTGTAGCACATGCTCAACAGGCTCAGGGAACATTAAACTCCTCAAAAGGAGTTGTGTTGATTCTGGAGGTTGGAGATGTTGTCTATGTGAGACTTTGGTCTAGCAGCAAGATTCAAGATAACAGTGATAATAACCTCAACACTTTCAGTGGTTTCCTACTGTTTCCCTTAAAATAACAGGAGATTTGGAGAATGTGATTCCAATAATTCTGAACCTTCAGCGTATGATTTAAGATGAAAATTATGAAGAATCAATAACATATGAACCTGTATTAATGATGACTAATGTGTGTTTGAAATTTGCAATAGATTACTATATATAAATTAATATAATAGACTATATGAGCTCATAAGTTCTGATCTGTCTATACATGTAAGTTTGTATAAAGAGTTTCATCACTGAGACAGACAGGACCCATGAATATCACATGATTTAAAAATGATTTGTTAAAGTAGAACATCTATAATGTTAAATAATAGCTTTTAAGTGCAGCTTGTTACTGATCCTTGATCTGTATCTCTTCATTCTACATAGACATATTATTGTGATATTTTCTTTTCCTCATGTTCTGGAATATTTCCCCCAACAAACCTGTAGTACAGTAATAGGTTATATCATTGATGCTTGTGTGGCGGTTTGGTATTTCAACAAAACTCAAACTGACTACGCCACCCTGTCAACCAGGGAAAGATATTTATGAATTGATCACCTTTAAATGGGCACACAAGAACGTGGTTTCAAATATGGAGGCCTGAGACGTGGATAACAAAATACAAAACTTTATTTCAACAATAATCAAGCACAAATCTTAAAACATTCCTGCAGGCTGGGCATATTTTATATGGCGATGGATGAAGAAAGAAAAAAAACAAAGAAAACAAAAACAACCAAAGGGAAACCGAGGCTTACCTAGGGCAGGTAACTAGTGTGATGAGCACACGGCTACAATAATCACAAAAGATCTTACCACCAGGTGCACAGGTCTCACCACACACACACACACACACACACACACACTCATGTCAAGCGTGAACACACAGCACTCCGTGACAGAGTCCCACCACCGCACACGAGGGCCAACCAGCGACCTGCCTGAAGCCTCGGTTCCTACAACAAGAAGCAAAAATTAACCCAAAACCTCAACCACAAGAGAAAATGATAATAATAATAATAATAATAATAATAATAAGAAGAAAATACTTTAATTACAGTAACACAAACAGATAGGACTATAAGTATGAGACCAGAAGATCAAGACCTACTGATGAAGGTTAGGAACAGTCTCAATGGGAGATGTTCGCTCCCAGTGCCATACTGATATAATCAACAAAACATGAGCAAAATACATATTAAACAACAAAATGAAACAAAAAAATACATACAAATGAATAACACAAATAATCAACAAAATAAACCAAGTAAACAAATGAATAACTGAAAAATAAACTTGAACAACAAAATACACAAAGAGCAATTACAACACATCCAAATAAACATCAAATCCAAAGAAAAAAAATAAAACAAATGAACCAAACACAAAAGCGCTGACCCAACGAGAAGGACCGATGAACAGCGCGCTATCGCGCCGATGGTGACCTTGTCGGAGACAGATCACAGAAACAAACGTAAACAAAACAGCAGCATCAAAGAATGTTGCCCCACAGGCTGCACGACGTGCAATGGTATGGCGTTATTTTACTGTCAATTGTCGAGAGCACATTATTGTGACGCGAGAGCATATCAATGTAATGCGCGAGCGCAAATCTGTCCGCTCGCGCGCGGATTTCCTTTGCTCTCGCGCAAATCTGGACGCGCGCGCTCAAATATACAGTGCTCTCTTATGAACTGCCTCTCCTCTCGCGCAGATATTGCGTGTGCACGCTCAAACTGTTTCCTGCGTGCTCAAACGTGTCCTGCGCGCTCAAACTGCACATGTGCGCTCACGAATCTCTCCGTGCTCTTGCAGAAATTAATTTGCTTTTGGATTAAATGCTGTCAAAAGTTATAAACCAATCAGAAGAGACGACTGATCCATGAAAATGCTACGTGGAATCTTATTGGCTGAGAGTGAACTGTGCCTGGAATTCTTTCGACAAAAATATACATTTTATTTCTTTACAATTTAATAATATTTATCAAATGTAACCTAGTCTAACTGAATCACATTACAGGTCAAACCCCTATTTATCTAAACAAACAAACAAAAAATGTTTCTTAAAGTTATTGTGGTCATACGTTTTGTGTTGAAATTTAAAAAAAAAAAAAAAAAAAAAAAAAAAAAAAAAAAAGTAACATTTTACAATATGGTTTTTATTTGTTAACATTAGTTAATGTATTATCTAACATGAACTAACAATGTGCAATACATTACTGTAATTATTAATCTTTGTTAACGTTAAAAATACAGCTGTTTGTTGGTTGTTTACTTCACAGTGCATTTAATAATGTTAACAAATACAACATTTGATTTTAATAACGTATTAGTAAATGTTGAAATTAACATTAACAAATATTAATAAATGCTGAAGAAGAGCAATTCATTATTAGTTAATGTTAACTAATGCAGTTAAATAATGTTAACGCAACCTTATTGTAAAGTATTACCAACAAACATCTTCTGATTTAAGACCGAACAAGATCAGGGTCAAATCGTCATTCCCTTAATACTTAATGTGGAGATCACATACCACCATAGTCAATTTCTTTGCACGCAGGAAACAGTTTGAGCGTGCACACGCAATATCTGAGCGAGAGGAGAGGCAGTTCATAAGAGAGCACTGTATATTTGAGCGCGCGCGTCCAGATTTGCGCGAGAGCAAAGGAAATCCACGCGCGAGCGGACAGATTTGCGCGAGAGCAGAGGAAATCCGCGCGCGAGCGGACAGATTTGCGCTCGCGCATTACATTGATATGCTCTCGCGTCACAATAATGTGCTCTCGACAATTGACAGTAAAATAACGCCATACAATGGATCCTAAAATCAGCTATTCTTCCTAAAAAAAAAAAAAAAAAAAAAAAAAAAAAAAGTAAACATTAAATTACTTACCACGTAAAAATAGTATAGACCTTAGTGATAGTTACACATACCTCCATATTGTCGCTATAGTCACGAGTCAGTCCGCACGCACACTCGGACATCAAACACACAAAAGGATATAATCACAGCAGGAGCATGTTGAGTGAGAGGGCAGCCGCCAACCAAACACTATAAATGATTTTCGTCGGAAACTACAACCCAAATAAAACCAGTTACCTCAGACACGCATTCTAATGCTCACTAGTTAGCAAACACATACCTGACAGACGGAAAGAGCCAAAAACCGGAATGGGCGGGCCTCGGGCAGTGACGCACAGCGGTGAGCAAACACACAATAGTGCTTTAAAAGTCCCCTTTTATATAGCCGTGAAAGTATATGATTGGACAATTCGTGCACTTGTGGCCAATTTAAAGAACGCACACCGTTCATCCCACTACACTTACTTTGAAGTCATGATCAGCTATCATTATCCTAACTATTGTGCCAACGTAAGCTGGGCTGGACAATGCAAAAAAGCATTACATTCACAATTAAACAGGTACTGCTCAATGAGTTTGTATTCTTTACCAATTTTAGAACTTGTCGTGAGCAAAAATTTGCCTGAAAGTCGTCATACATTATTATCTGGTGAGAGAGGACACAGGCGCAGTTGGCTGATTAATGAAGGTGCTGGTAACCCTATCACATTTAAGACAATCAACAAAATAAAAGTATAAGTATCTGTCTTTCTGATGAGATGTCTCACTTCTGGTCCCTAATCTCGCAATCACAGCTCTTACCACCTGCCTGGATGAAATAAAGGTGTGGATGCATGACAATTATCTTAAACTTAACGAATCAAAAACTGAGCTGTTACTTGTTGGTATGTCAGCAGATTTGCACAAATATAACAGTCTCAATCTGCTCACTGATTCTGACTTACTGTCTCCAGCATTACAGGTGTGAAATCTAGGTGTTATTTTTGATTCACAATTGTCATCCGATGCCCATATTAGAATGGTTTCAAAATCTACATTTTTCCATCTCAGAAACATTGTCAGACTTCAACCTTCTTTATCTTTGCCTGATACGGAAAGGCTTATCCATGCCTTTATTAGGTCGAGACTAGATTATTGTAATGCACTTTACTTGGGTCATCCTGAAGCTTCATTAAATTCAAAGCTCGCCCGCACATGTATTGACATACACAACCGCTCGCCAGCATATTTCCCCCGTTCTTTATTAACTGCATTGGCCTCCATTATGGACACGTATTAATTTAAACCCTTTCAGGCATGAATTATGATAACCTCAGCCATGATTTTATTCTTTGATGGAATCACGTCCTCATGTTCTGATATCAGATCTCTACAATCATTCAAGGTAAAACTGGAAACCCAATTCAGATGCTCCCTCCAGTGTACCAGAGTATTACCCTTATTAGCAGATAATTCTGGTGATGTTCAAGATGGACAAATTTCAAACATAGCTCTCCTCTGAGAAAACCTAGAGATCAGGGGCTGTATTCACAAAACATCTTAAGGCTAAAAGTAGCTCCTAACTTGCAGATTTAGAAAACTCTTAAAAATAATGGGTGTGTCAGTCCTAATTTTAGGAGCCCTAGATTTTTTTGCACGTTTTATTTCATATTTTAGCACTAAAACTAGCTCCTAAATCTGTGACATGTTAGGAGTACTCAAGAGGATTCCTAAATCACTAAGATCAAATCATAAACAAACCTAATTGCTGTTGCTGCCAATCCGCCTCAGCAATCCACCCAAAGAAACTGTCAACCACTGAGGCAATAGCGATATAGCCTTAGGTGCTGAACCTTTTCATCATAAATGCAATAAATATTTTGATTAGATTTGAATCTATGATACAATGCCAAAAATAAATCTTTTATAAATAAATAAATAATGTCCGATTACCTGTGGCAGTTGTTTTCAAGAGTTCACTTAAAAATTATTAAATGGAGTAAAAAAAAGGAAACACTTAAGAACACTGATCCTTCATTAATGAATAACTACTCAGGAACAAATGAATAATGCATTATTAACACTCTAGTAACTACTGTTAACTAACAAGAAACTCTGATTAATGAATTATTATGTACAGTAATTGCACTCAGTTGAATGTGGTACTTCACTGTTAGCTAATCAGTAATCATTACTATCCCAAAACCTTACAAAAACATCAGAAGTTTACAATGACTACAGTAGTTACTAGAGAGTTATCATGTTTCTCACTTTAGAATACTGATCCAAATAATTAGTAATTCCTTCTGAATGATTTGATAATACTTCAGTCATTACTAGTGGGTTACCATGATCTTCACTTTATAATTAATTATACATTATGCATCATTTACATTAATTATGAACTTGTATATAGTAGTTTTTAGTAGTTCTCTGGGAGGAATGAAAAAACAGTAGTTACTGATTAGCCAATAGTGAACTACCACCTTCATCTGAGCACTATTACTTACTAATTCATTCATCAGAGTTTCTTGTTAGTTAATAGTAGTTACTAGAGTGTTGATAATGCGTTACTCGTTTGTTTCTGTGTAGTTATTCATTAATAAAGTATCAGTGTTCTAAAGTGTTACCCTTATATTTTGAGTCTCTCTCTATAAGAATCACATCTAGTGGACGTTTTATTATCTGTGACCTTTAGACTTTTACACACGTCACTTAAACACAGAACCAGGAAACTGGATTCACCCGAAGTGTATTTGACTGTTGAAGTTTAGTTGAGCTGTTGTGTTTGTGTCTCTGTATTCATGCAGTAAAATGGCAGAAGCCAGAATTTCAGTGGATCAGGATGAGTTCCTGTGTCCAGTGTGTCTGGATCTCCTGAAGGATCCAGTGGCCATTCCCTGTGGACACAGTTATTGTAAGAGCTGTATTACAGGCTGCTGGGATCAGGAGGATCAGATGAGAGTCTACAGCTGCCCTCAGTGCAGACAGACCTTCAGTCCAAGACCTGCTTTAGCTAAAAACACCATGCTGGCTGAAGTGGTGGAGAAACTGAAGAAGACTAAACTTCCTGCTGACTGTTTCGCTGGAGCTGGAGATGTGCAGTGTGACGTCTGTACTGGAAGAAAACACAAAGCCGTCAAGTTCTGTCTGGTGTGTCTGGACTCTTACTGTCTGAATCACCTTGAACAACATGAGAGTTGGTTTAAAGGAAAGAGACACAATCTGACTGATGCCACTGGACGACTGCAGGAGATGATCTGCCAGAAACATGACAAGATCCTTGACGTTTTCTGTCACACTGACCAGAAGTGTGTGCTGTGTACGATGGATGAACATACAAACAATGATACTTTAGCAGCTGCAGCACAGAGGACAGAGAAACAGGTATGAACTTTGTTCTGGTTTTGTACTCAGCAAGCTAAACATTACTCAATAGCAAGACTTGACACCAGGAAGGCGTCGTTCAGAAGGTTTACTGAGTAAAATGTGTAAAACTATAAAAGATTGTATTTCATGAAAAATGTTGACTCCAATCATGTCCGACATGAGATAATCATGCAAGATGTTTACACAATATACATATACCTAGAGATAAATGCTTAATAAGACCTTGAAGGGATAGTTCACCCAAAATGAAAATGTTGTCATCATTTACTCACCCAAGATTCGGAGCGTTATGAATCTTTTGTGTCGAATCATGATTCGGATCACGTGTCAAACCGCCAAACTGCTGAAATCACGTGAATTTGCCGAACTGCTAATTCGACACAAAAGATTCATAACGCTCAGAAGTTTCCTGAAGCAGCGTTTTGAAATCGGACATCACTATATAGTCGTTATTTTGTTTTTTTGGCGCATCAAAAATATTCTTGTTGCTTTATAATATTAATATTGAACCACTGTACTCACATGAACTGATTTAAATATGTTTTTAGTACATTAATGGATCTTGAGAGAGGAAATGTCACTGCTCCCTATGGAGGCCTCACAGAGCCATCGGATTTCAACTAAAATATCTTAATTTGTGTTCTGAAGATTAACAAAGGTCTTATGGGTGTGGAACGGCATGAGGGTGAGTAATAAATTACATTATTTTCATTTTTGAGTGAACTAACCCTTTAATTTGCCGCCCTGATTGCACTTGCTATGTGCATTACACTGCAGGCTCACTCTTGCTCGTATTCAATGTAAATCATCAACACTATCATCCGTTACGTGTGTTTTATTGAAATAAACATGTTGTCCGATAATGACAGCTGAGGCTCGGCTTGAGCTCAACCCCCCAATAATGATACTATGTAGAGGGAGAATGAGAGAAATTGAGGAGGAGCTGTGTGTATGCCTTGGACAGGAATTAATTAAATGAGGGATATTCTGACATTTTTGTTCCTGGAAGAAAACTCAAGAGTTCAGAAACAGTGCGCACTGATATAGAGAACAACTCCAGCTGGAGAAACTTTGATACTTAGCAGAGCTTTTTCATGCGCAGACAGCAACATTACACACTAAAGAAAGATGACACTTGGGGAAAAAGCATAATAGGACGCCTTTAAACCAGTAGTTCACCCAAAAAAATGTGCATTCATCATTTACTCATGTTATTCCAAACTGGTATGACTTTTTTTTCTCTGAGGAACACAAAAGAAGGTATCTTAAGGAATGTCTCATCTGTGCATATATTGAAAGTCAATAGGATCCAAAAGTTTCAGTCTTCAAAAAGGACATTAAGGTAGCATAAAAGAAATCCATACAACTCCAATGGGGTAGTCTAGCCCTGCATCCCAATGTGCATACTATCCACCCTAAATAGTATTGAATATTCCTAATGTCACATACTATTTAGGATGGATAGTATGCACATTGAGACACAGGCAAAGTCTTCTGAAGCGCTATGAAAAATCAAATATGATGGCATGTTTAGACTCGTGACATGCATGAGCCAGTGAGGTTTGATGTTATTGATGCATCATCATATTTGATTTGGGCTCTAGAAACTGAGACATTCTTCAGAAAATCTTCTTTTGTGTAATGAAATCAAGTTTGTAAAGACATGAGGATGATTAAACAATGAAAACATTTACAATTCTGGGTGAACTAATGCTGATACTTATGATTGAACCTATAATCTTATGAAAGATCTTTAACCCCTCAATCTCACCACTTCAATGATACTGGATTCATATCTGTTTACTTGATGATTTATGTGATGTTTCTCCTGTCATTGGTTTGTCCTTTAGCACCAGCTGAAGGAGACACAGAGGTTGTTCCAGCAGAGGATCCAGCAGAGAGAGAAAGATCTTCAGCAGCTGAGAGAGGCTGTGGCGTCTCATAAGGTGAGTCTGGAGAAGAAGAGAAGTTTGAGAAGTCTCAGTCAGGACTCACTGAAGCCACTGTGTGATTGTGATGTGTGTCCTAACAGTGCTCTGCACAGACAGCAGTGGAGGACAGTGAGAGGATCTTCACTGAGCTCATCCGCTCCATCGAGAGAAGCCGCTCTGAGGCCACACAGCGGATCAGAGATCAGGAAAAGACTGCAGTGAGTCGAGCTGAAGGACGACTGGAGAGACTGGAGCAGGAGATCAATGATCTGAGGAGGAGAGATGCTGAGCTGGAGCAGCTTTCACACACACAGGATCACATCCATTTCCTGCAGGTAACAGAGATCTAGAAGAACAGGATCATAGTGGACTTGAGCAAGAGACTCACAGAGAAACATTTCATGAGAGCAGAATGAGCCGTTGACTGAAGTGTTGATCTGTGTGTTCGGTTATAATATCATCATCAGTCAGACTCTCATCTGATCATCTTCTTATGAAAGAGACGCATTTACAAATGCATTTCAGCTCTGGAAATCTCTTAAAATTAAATTAAATTAAACTTTATTTTACAACAATGTGAAATCCATGAACTTGATGGTACTAGTTTCACCCAGTAAGATTTCACATCATCTCTTTACTTATCTTTTTACAATCTTTGACTTACACTACAAATTTTGAGTAATGTTTATCAAAATAAAATAATCTGCAAACTGATCAACAAGAGCTGCTCAAATCTGACCGTAGTACAGGTTATTGTCTGAAGTGTGGAGGTGATGAGCTTTGATTTCTGTTTTCTGTAGAGTTTCCAGTCTCTCTCAGCTCCTCCTGAATCTACAGATGTAAATGACGATCCCTTCAGTTCTCTCTCTGCTTTTGATATCATGAGAGAATCTGTTCTTCAGCTGAAATACAAACTGGAGGATTTCTGCAAAGAGGAGCTGAAGAAGATCTCTGAGAAAGGTAAAGTTCTAGGGCCTGATGTATAAAATTTGCATACGCACAAAAAAAGGCATTGAAATGTGGCCCTTCCACAAGTCCTTTAGGAAAGGTAACATCATGCAATGGTCACTTCACTTTAAGGAAGTAATTGAATTGTTTACAGTCATGTGACCCAGGGTGACGAATCATCATGATTCATTTTAAATTTAAATGTGGTGGGAGAGTTGGTAAATCAATACTCTCTAATGGGTCAAAATGGGGCTGGAAGAGCATGTCTAGAACCACCGATAAATCGCAGGATGGGATCAGAGACTTAGACCTCCCTCATAAATTGACATATCAAGGGGTGCTGGCTTATCATACCCGAGTCCAGCCCCACATGACATTCTGAGATGGCTGAAAGATAGACCTTAACTGTCGAAAAGGCTTTACCTTTATCTAATAGTTCCTGCAGAAAGCAGATAACATCTGACAAGAATGAGACAATGTCTATGTGGAAATAAGCGTCCTTGAAATCTATCGATGTGAACCAATCTCCATGACACAACATTTGGGACGGGGTCCTTAATCCAAGCATTTTGAACATGTATCTCATGGTTGTTTGGTGTTTGTTCAGGGTCTGCAAATCTAAAATAGGATGGAGACCTCCACCTTTCTTTGGAATCATGAAATACCGGGAGTAAAATCCTTGATGGCTTTCCTCTCACGGCACCATTCTTATTACTCTTTTGCTCACAAGAGATGCGTTTTTCTCTCAAATCTGAGCTGATTCCCCATGTGCTGTTGACATAACCACTCCATTGAAACTTGGTGGATTTACAGCGAATTAAGAGTCTGTAACCCTTCTCTATTGTGGATAAAATCACGCAGTGAGTATGCTCAGTGGCGAAGAAAGGAATTGCAACTTCAATGGGGAATATTTTGGTTTCATTTTTATTGTTGTGTTTACACATGTCCCCGCCCTTGGCTTTTGGCCTGGATGCATGGGAATTTATTTTATTTTCACACATGAAATTTTTTTGCTTGTTAGGGGGAGATGGTGATGTTGGCTAGCCCTCCTGAAGTCTATGACTATCTCCTTTGTCTTGTTGGTATTGAGGGCCAAGTTATGCGTTGTGCACCAGGCTGTGAGTTTCTCCACCTCTTCCCTGTATGCTGACTCATCATTATCGGTAATAAGGCCGACAACAGTGGTATCATCTGCAAACTTGATGACATGATTGCTGTTAAAACTGGCAGTACAGTCATATGTCAGCAGTGTGAACAATAAAGGACTCAAAACACACCCTTGTGGCGTGCCTGTGCTCACAGTTACTGTTTTAGATGTTAAACTGCCAACTCTGACTGTCTGTTGTCTCTCTGTCAGAAAGTTCATAATCCACATACACACACCTGAATCCAGGCCCAGCAGCAACAACTTTTCCACCAGTTGTTGAGGCAAGATGGTATTAAATACTGAGCTGAAGTCAATTAGTAAAATCCTGGCGTAGGTGTTCTTGTTCTCCAGGTGTGTCAATGTAAGGTGGAGCAGGGTGGAGATTGCGTCCTCAGTAGAGCGGTTCGCTTTATACGCGAACTGAAGAGGGTCCAGATTTATTGGGAGACAAGACCTGATATGACTTATCACTAGCCGCTCAAAACACTTCATGACAATGGGGGTCAAGGCTATTGGACGATAGTCGTTCATTGATGATGGATTGGACTTTTTTGGAAGTGGAATAATAATGGTGCTTTTTAGACAGGTGAGTACACTGGCCTGGCTGAGAGAGATGTTAAATATATGACAAAAAAACAGGAAGACAGGGGTCATTGTCCATTGTTTTTGCTGTAGGCTTATGGCCAGTGGCCACTTGAAATCCCTGCCATAAACACCTTGTGTCCTTGGTGTTAGTGAACTGAGTGGACAACTTTATCCCAAAGGCCTTTTTTGCCTGGCGAATGCCTTTTTTCAGGTTGGTCCTTGCTCTTGCATACCCTATTTTGTCACCAGATCTGAAAGCAGCGTCGCGGAGCCTCAGTAAGGAGCAAACTTCACATGTCAGCCACGGCTTATTGGTAGAGTACACCTTGATAGATTTTTTAACCGTCACATCATCAGTGCACTTGTTTATAAATCTCAGCACAGCTTCTGTGTATTCGTCTAGGTCGATACAGTCACCAAGTGTTGCAGAATCCTTAAAGATGCTCCACTGTGTGCATTCAAAGAAACCTTGTAAAGATGGAATGGCCTCCTGTGGCCACACTCTGATTTCCTTTACTGTGGATTTCTCTCTTCTCACCCGTGGCCTGTACGTAGGCCTAAGTAGTGCAGTTAAGTGGTCAGAGCTGCCAATGTGAGGTAAGGGGGCTGAAACTCAGAGTTTGTTCAGCTAGCTTCATGCAACAGGCCTCTGATTTGTTATTGCTGTAGGATTGGCATGAGCTGTAAAGGTCACGCCCTGAAAAGGGGCAGGGAGAAGCAGTTCTTGGAATTTAAAGAGGCACACACGAAAATGACATGTTTTTGCTAATAATCTTAATTACTAACTAACAGATGAAGAGAGTAACACTTACTTTTTGTCATTAATGCACACAATATAAGTATAAAACACTGAACATGGTGAAAACTCCCAGCAGCTCAGCACTCGCTTCTCTATCTTGAGTGAATCTGCATGTGACAGAGCGCTCGACTCATTGCATGGCTTAGGCAGTGTTGGAGTGCATTAACATCCACCAGAGATGCACATACACAATTATTCTGTAATCTGTGCTGCCTTTCTTACAGATTGACATGATAATCACACTCTTCATGTCTGCTGATTTCCACAGTCTCTTTCACCAACATTGTTCCCAGGACCAGGAACGACTTCCTACAATGTAAGTCACTAAGAAAACAAGCAGAAAAACTCACTGAGTGTGTTCATGTTCTTCCTGTAGAAGGAGAAAGAAAACATGACAGAAGAGTTTTATAGTTGATCATGTAAATGATGATTTGCACAGGATATCTGGTAAACTGTACTGAGACACTGCTGATATATTGAACATGAAGAGTTCAGATACATTAAAAAAAGATCAGATTCATAATTCCTGATTCTGATGTGTTTTATCTCCATCAGATTCCCATCAGTTCACTCTGGATCTGAACACAGCGAGTGAAAACCTCTGTCTGACTGAGGAGAACAGAATGATTACTAACAATGACACAGAGCAGTCGTATCCTGATCATCCAGACAGATTTGATTTTGTGTCTCAGGTGTTGTGTAGAGAGAGTGTGTGTGATCGACGCTGTTACTGGGAGATTGAGTGGAGTGGACGTGTGTATATATCAGTGTCATATAAGAGCATCAGCAGGAAGGGAGGTAATGAGTGTTGGTTTGGATATAATGATCAGTCCTGGAGTTTGTTCTGCTCTTTCTTCAGTTACTCATTCAATCACAATAACATCGAGACCAAACTCCCTGTAAAGCCCATCATCAGCAGTAGAATAGGAGTGTATGATGAGGATGATGATGATGATGATGATGATTTAGAGTCCTTCATCAGCAGTAGAATAGGAGTGTATGTGGATCACAGAGCAGGAACTCTGTCCTTCTACAGAGTCAAGAGAAACACAATGATCCTCATCCACACAGTCCAGACCACATTCACTCAACCGCTCTATCTTGGGTTTAGGGTTTTTAAAAGATCATTTGTGAAGCTGTGTAAATGAATCAGATTAGACTGTACAGAGACTCTACCCATAATGCTTTGAGCTCATGATGAATTAGTAACAGTGAGATGTTATAGAGTCTCTTATTTTCTCTTCATTACATTAATACTACAGCTGAACTTCTGTCAGTGAAATAACATGTCAGAATAAATGTGTGTAATGAATCCTCATATAGACAGTAAGATCAGTGTGTGTTTGTGAGTCATGATGAGTGATGGATTGAGGATTGAGTCAAATCATCATCAATTCAATCTGGATAACTAAAATATATTAGGAATGAAAGAAGGAAAACTAAGCTGAACTCTGAAATCAGTCCAGATGAATCACATCATTACTGTAAATGTCAGAATTGTTGGAGTTTCTTTGTTCAGTGGTTCATGCTGCTTGTCCTGCTTGTATATATACAAACCCGATTCCAAAAAAATTGGGAGTCTTGGGACACTGTACAAATTGTGAATAAAATGCAATAATTTACAAATCTCATAAACTTATATTTTATTCACAATAGAATATAGATAACATATCTAATGTTGAAAGTGAGACATTTTGAAATGTCATGCCAAATATTGGCTCATTTTGGATTTCATGAGAGCTACACATTCCAAAAAAGTTGGGACAGGTAGCAATAAGAGGCCGGAAAAGTTAAATGTACATATAAGGAACAGCTGGAGGACCAATTTGCAACTTATTAGGTCAATTGGCAACATGATTGGGTATAAATCGGTGTCGGTGAACACAATCCACCGTGTCATTCGCCGTTGCCGGCTAAAACTCTATAGGTCAAAAAAGAAGCCATATCTAAACATGATCCAGAAGCGCAGGCATTTTCTCTGGGCCAAGGCTCATTTAAAATGGACTGTGGCAAAGTGGAAAACTGTTCTGTGGTCAGACGAATCAAAATTTGAAGTTCTTTTTGGAAAACTGGGACGCCATGTCATCCGGACTAAAGAGGACCAGGACAACCCAAGTTGTTATCAGCGCTCAGTTCAGAAGCCTGCATCTCTGATGGTATGGGGTTGCATGAGTGCGTGTGGCATGGGCAGCTTACACATCTGGAAAGGCACCATCAATGCTGAAAGGTATATCCAAGTTGTAGAACAACATATGCTCCCATCCAGACGTCGTCTCTTTCAGGGAAGACCTTGCATTTTCCAACATGACAATGCCAGACCACATACTGCATCAATTACAACATCATGGCTGCGTAGAAGAAGGATCCGGGTACTGAAATGGCCAGCCTGCAGTCCAGATCTTTCACCCCTAGAAAACATTTGGCGCATCATAAAGAGGACGATGCGACAAAGAAGACCTAAGACAGTTGAGCAACTAGAAGCCTGTATTAGACAAGAATGGGACAACATTCCTATTCCTAAACTTGAGCAACTTGTTTCCTCAGTCCCCAGACATTTGCAGACTGTTATAAAAAGAAGAGGGGATGCCACACAGTGGTAAACATGGCCTTGTCCCAACTTTTTTTGAGATGTGTTGATGCCATGAAATTTAAAATCAACTTATTTTTTCCCTTAAAATGATACATTTTCTCAGTTTAAACATTTGATATGTCATCTATGTTGTATTCTGAATAAAATATTGAAATTTGTTTCTGAAATTTCATTCTGTTTTTATTCACAATTTGTACAGTGTCCCAACTTTTTTGGAATCGGGTTTGTATATATGTAGCCTCTATGAGTGTAAACCGCCCTTGTTTCCTTCATAAAATAAATGTGATGTACACTTGTCACCATGTGCTTCATTTCCACATATTTAGGCCAAAGATGAATAATATAAGTCAAAAAGGGTAAAATGACAAAAATAACCACACAGTATCGAAGTATTGCTTCAGTATCACTCTTGTACCCTCAGTTAATGTTGAAGCAATGTTGAGAATTCAACCACAAATCAATGGTAATATAATTGATTCAAAATTACAAAGTGATATTTTTTTCAACATCACTTTTGCACCCTCAGTTAATGTTGAAAAAATGGTGGACAATAAAACCAATGGTAATGCTATTGAATCAACATTATACTATGATTGATTCTACATCACTGATGCTGAATTAATAGTGGAATTACAAAAATAATCAATGGTAATGTCAGTGAATCAACATTACACTGTGGTGGTTTTGGACTAGCCTCACACGAGGGCACCACAAATGTAGTTATTTATGGTCTTAAATATTAATATTTTGTATTAATATTAATATTGAGTCAACATTCCTTCCTATATTTCGGGGGATCAGTCAAGGAGTCTCACTTTGACATTAAAGAACAAACATGGAAGATTGACTGAATTACAATTATATAAATTGGAGGAAGTTCATCGTTTGACCAATCTGAAGGATTAACTTGTAGAGACTCTTACTGTATTATTAACACAAGGAAGAGACTAGTGTAATAAATGGATTATATTAACAAAAGGAAAGACAAGAGTATCTAACAACTACTGAATGGATAAAGTGCAAAAAGATTGATAAATGCAAGTGAATGAGTTAGATTTTACTAGTTAGTCTGGTCCCACTTTATATTAAGTGGCCTTAACTACTATGTACTTACATCAAAAAATAAGTACAATGTAATTATTGGGTTCATATTGAATTGCAAAACACTTTTGCTGCTATTGAGGTGGGATACGGGTAAGGTAAGGTTAGGGAAAGCTTTGGTGGTATGGGTAGGTTTAAGGGTAGGGTTAAGGTGTAAGGGATGAGTCAACAGTGTAATTATAAATGTAATTACAGAAATTAATCACAGATGTAATTACATGCAGGTGTTTTTAAAATATAAGTACAATGTAAAAACATGTATGTACACAATAAGTGCATTGTATCAAATTATTAATTTAAATGTAAGTACATAGTAGTTAACGCCACTTAATATAAAGTGGGTCCGTTAGTCTTGTAGAAAGATAAACTGTAGTTTCTCTAAAAGAAATAAGATAAACCTTATTCTGAATTCAACAAATAAACCGAGAGATTATTTGTTATTAACTGATATGAGCTATGCAAAATCTAATGCAATCAGATAATCATATACTGACAATATACACTGCCTGGCCAAAAAAAAAGTTGCTGTTTTGGACTTAGTCATAGACTCTCATAGACTCTTGAATACTTGAGAGTCTATGACTAGATCATCGTTGCTGTGATTATGATGTTAAGAGTGTCAGAAGGTAGTGAAAAATCCCCAGTCTTATTAATGAAATTGGTTTCTGCATCATTTTGATTAACACTGTTTTCAAATGAAAGACTATTGTCAAGTAAAGGGCTTTCATTCCTCTCATCATCAAATTCAAAAAACAGAAAATCATTGCTATAATCATAGGGAAACAAACCTATATTATCAAAATCTTCCACATCTGAATACTGAGTGTTGTCTTGTCTTGTATGAAATCCCTCAATGACATTACAAAGTTCAGGTCCATACATCACAGATGAGAAGTGTCATTTTCCACTCCGGAGGAGGAAGTATTTAGTTCTAAATGGTTGTCATTTGACCTCCAACCTTTTTTGCTGAAAGAAAAGAAAACACACCAAAGTGTACTGTACAAGGTAGATGTTTCAAATGTTCACAAAAACATAATAAAAAAGATATATTAATAGTTCTCATTTGGATATCTTTTGGGTCTCTACTGAATCTTCATTTTCGTCCTCCAACGAGACTGGCTTATTCTCGTATATCTTCCACTAAATGTGAATTAAATGTCACATATATCGCACACCACTATGTAAGGAGTCATTTGCTCTCCAATTGCTCTTGCGGTACTTTGATGTCATACATCGTCTGCGCAGCGCCGATACATCTAGGCATCTAATGGTGTGACATCACTAATAGTCGAACGCTGAACATGATGTCACGCCTGAGAGTATTTAAAGTTTCAGAGTATTCTGATTTCAGCATGAGTGTTATCATGGGACAACTAAGTTCGCGACCAAAGAAAGCGAGTTGTGTGGAGCATGTACATGAACAGAAACCCTGTGTACTGCTCAAATACACCACCGCCACAGCAGAAAACCATCCTCATCGGCTCGATAAGACACCTGGTGGTGCTGGTGAGATTGATGAAGGGAGAAAGGAGGCAGGGAGAGATGTGAAAAAGAAGATGTCTGGGAAATTCTGCCTTTTTCGCAAAAGAGCTGGAAAAAACAACCTGGCTCATGCTAAAGCGGGATCATACCGGAAAATTACTCATGGTATAATCACACATGATGATAGGAGTACTGATTATAGTAGATCCTTCAATTAGCTATACTTTTGATGTTCTTGTGGACAACATAATTATAAATTATATTTTGCTGCATTATGGTCCTGGAACACCCCTTGTCTTGTATGAACATGTCAAGCTTCATGAAGCTTCAAGGAGGAAGTCTCGATGAGAGGACAGCAAGGCAGGTTATGCAGCAGGTCATTCACATCACTGTCATTTGCTGTGAGCACAGAGGCTTCCATCGAGATATAAACCTGGAGAACCTGCTGATAAACCAGGACACCTTGGAAGTCAAATTGACTGAGTTCGGGTGCGATGTGCTAATGAAGGAGTCTGCCTACGAGACCTTTCTTTGTATGTATTTTGAACTAATCAGCTCACTGAAACACATCCTATATATAGTCTACATGCTCTTGTACAGTATAACATCATACAAAATCTCTTTCCAGGCACAAAAGTGTGCTGTCCACCAGAGCACCATGTCAATCCTTCTGTTTGTAATGGTGTGTGGGTATTATCCCTCAGACCACGACTTGATTATGATCAGTGAAGATGAATGGTGCGAACCTGGCCTGTCACAAGATGAGATCTTCATTAATAAAACAAAGAGGGCGGATCTCTTTAAAAAAGTTGAGCTAATAATCAGATGTCTCTCATATCTTTTTGCACAGAATGTGACCAGATGATAAGTGCTTCTCTGCAGCCTGATCCACAGCAGATTTATTCTGGAAGAGATGCAGCTCCATGACTGGATTAAGGTACTAAAAGACTTATTTTAGTCTAATGTTTTTTTCATATCATCCTAGACTTTTTGCCAAGTCACATTTGCTCAAAATGTAATGTATTTAGACAAATAATGCAGATATATGTTTTTATTTCAGGTCATGGTGTAAGACAATGGAGAACAGCAGAAAACAGCTCCATAACAGACACCATTTTGTTTCTGTCTTCAGTTTTTTTCCCATCCCAACGAAATTCAATAATATTTTGGCGAAATAGAGCAAAAACAGGCAATATTGTGTCTAAAATGTCACTTAATATTAACTTTTTTTTTAATTAAAATGTTGTATAAAATCAATATCCCATTTGCAAACGTGCTGATATTTGAAAAACAAAAAATGTCTTTGTATGTTTCCTTAACTATATCATATGATATAAATCAAAAACAAATTCTTATACAGGGGCATTTCAAAATAGTAAATCAGGCAGTCACAGCATGTACTCAAAATACACACACACAGTAACCTTTTCAATGGCACACTCAATAATGACAGATCACACATCATTAAAACAACAATTACAGTATTATAGTAGAAGATTTATTTATCTCAGACTTTAGGGAAAATGAAGTGCCAATTATCAGTTTTTACGAAAATCAGATCTGGGGGGAAAGTCCTTGCAAGATGGTAGACAATAAATTCTACAATGCCACTGTAGATTACATTGATGTCTGTGAGCAAAAAAGGTGCAAGAAGGTGACAGAATTTTCATTTTTGGGTAGGGCTGCAACGATTAATCGCGATTAATCGTTTGCAAAATAAACGTCTGTGTTTACATAATATATATGTGTGTGTTCTGTGTATAATAATTATATATATATATATATATATATATATATAAATAAATACACACACATACAGGTATAAAGTTTAGAAATATATGCATGTATTATAAATATATATATTTATATATAATATATACTTTGTACTTTGTATGTATTAATATATACATGAATGTGTGTGTATTTATATATACATAATTATTATACACAGAACACACACATATATATTATGTAAACACAGACGTTTATTTTGCAAACGATTAATCGCGATTAATGCTTTCAAAGCTAGCTCGCTATTGCTAGCCTCTCCAACAATCATCTACCCTACCTTTAAGTTATAAGCTGGTCTTCAGAAGAACTAACATGCAGGGATGTTAAAGCAATATTTTTAAGTAGAGCAATTTAATCGTTTTCAAGTGAATAAAAATGTATAAATGGGGGATTCCAGTGAGTTATGTTAAATCCTTTCACTGATCAGCACAGACTTGTGTTCTGTGTGGGATCTAGTGATTTACCTACCACTGAAGCTCACATCAGGTGCACAGCGTTTAACCCTCATGCACTGTTAAATTTCTGGTTACTGCCTGTATGATTGGGGTCAAAATGACCCTAACTGGATTCAGTACACTTCCCCAAAAATCACACTATGAAAAAAAAAAAACCCATACAACCAGGTATTAATAATTAACTTTTAATATCAATACTTTTCACACTTTACAAAGAATAAATATCTGAATTTATGATTTATAAAAATATTTTAACCCCCTACCCGTGTAACATTTACCATTATACATTTATAACAATAATATCTTAGTCTAAACCTATATATTATTTGAAAGCTTTCAGACTCTAGTTTTCATATTTGTTGATTTTCAAAAGAAATGACAGAGCTATAGATAAATAGTGACAGATTCTTCATTTGTGATGTGGTGCCAAACTATAACACACGCTCTGATTTTTTCCATATGTTTTTTATGTGTTTTAGGGATTTAATTAACATCAAATATTAACATTACTGCACAAACTTCTTCTGAATGGGATGTTTACTTCATAAATATTTTGAAAAATATGGAAATATGGTTCAGTTCACTAATGTCTTTGAAAAGTTTGGTACTTGACACAAAAAAAACTTACTGAAAGTCCTGTTTGTTAAAAAACATCAACCTAAAATTTAGCACAGAACTTTTTAATATTTAAATATTTAGCTTTGATTTTCTTAAAGTTTTAGAGTTATAAAATATATAAAAGTTATAAAAATATATATTATATAATTTAATTTTCCATTAACTTAAACTTCTATAAATTTTTTAACTTTACTTTTACAACTGTCTTCTTGTAGAATAATCTGTGAAGTGTTCCCTTTAAAAAGATACCAAACTTAAGATTTTTAACAATTTAAATTGATAATCAATGAACAGGTAAAACAACTTTATATTTTCACAAACTTTGCACTTCAGTACTAGAGTTGAAGTGAGAAAAGTCACAAAATTTCAAGAAAAACAACATAGGTATAATTGTATTTCCGATAGATAAGATGGAAATGTATAATAAATATAAAGTCCAAGGCAGCTGCAGCCATAAACACATAAAAGCATAGTCCACAAACTGGATTCAGAAAGTAAAAGGGGGGATTGTCAAGTCACCTTTGATTATGAACTGAAGGCTGTAGAGATGAATTATACAACAGAAGGTGCTGTAGTTTCCTCATGTTAAGACCAAAATTTATGGAAATACCTTTTAATAAAACCTGAACAAACCTAAATCTGTGAAATTCAGAGGAAAATGAAGTTGAAGAAATGATGTTGCAAACATGATGGAATGTGTCTAATATTCTTTGTACTGTTAATAAGCCCAAAGTTCAGTGTTTTGTTCAGATCAAAGTTGCCATTATGAGCATAACAGCTGTGTCAGTATTGCATTTATAATCAATTTGTAAATCATTAAGCTTGCATAAAAGTAATGAAGCAATACAGTTTGAGCAACAGTCTTATAAATCTACTGTATGCTGCCTGTCATTGTCTAAATTGTCCATCACATGTGAATTACTGGAGACATTAGAACGGTATAAAAGCATCAGATTTGTAACAGTCTGTTAAAACATATAGCACACACATCTCTAACACATTTCATCTAAAGCATTAAGAATGAGCTTAACAATAGCAGTTCCTCTGCATCTGTACATATGTCTTGAATTTGCTCCGAATGCCGCAGGTCTGACCATCGCAACAGAACCGGCCACTTCTGAATTGAGTACTGAAGATGACGCCTCTCTTCAGAATGAAATTAAACAGCTGACTTGTCCTTTGACAATATGCACAGACCTGCTGAAGGAACTTGGAGCCACAAAGACACGACTCAAAGCTCTCGAAATCAGTCAGCAGGAGCTGATGTCCAGACTCGCTGACAGTGAAGCTCAGATTGAGGAAATCAAAATGGAAAGACAAGGTGAGACTGATATTTTTAAGACCTAACACTGAAAAAACAATTGGTGTAGGACTTGCTTTGTGAAATTTACAAGCAATTTCTCATTGAAACTTGTTTCCAAGAAATGAAACTATCACACTGAATTAAGAGTGATATTTATGAAGATGTTCTCTTTACACAGACCAAATGTGGCATTTTCAGCTTCATTAGGATCAAATGGTTTCTTTGGACCATTTAACACAGCTCTAACACTGGTTTACAAGAAAGTCTTCATCAATGTTGGTGATGCCTACAGCCAGGCCACAGGTATTAATCCACGCTGCTGAAAACAATATCAAAACTGGAGATCGGTCTTACTCTTTAACAGGGATTTTCACAGCACCGGTACAGGGAGTTTAATATTTCAGTGTCTTCTACCATTGTGGAACTGGTCATGGATCAGTGTTGTCTTTGTATAGAAATGGAAAACATGAAGCATTGACAGGACATAACAAGAGCAATGATTCTCCAGAGAACGGAGGCAATGGCTTAACGCTGCTGTTGGAGAAAGGGGATCAAGTCTATATCGTACTCTGAAAGGACACATGGATCACCATGTGAACAAACATAACAATTATTCAACATGTTATGGGTTTACAGGTTAAAGGTGCTAAAGAGGATGTTTTGTTTTATACATTTTTGCAATATTACTTGAAACTGTCTTTACTAACTGATAAAAGACTATTTATTAGGTGCACTGAAAGGAAAAATATTAATATACATAATCTGTGCACGAGGTAGGGCCTTAAAAACATCAGCCAATCGTTTACGCGATCTCCGCGTAAACGATTGGCCCTCTGGCTTGTCAATCACTGCCATGACGTTCCTTGTGAGAGATGAGCGTGGCCGCGCGCTCCAGTAACTTTCCACACTCCACAGGCGCCGCATGCAATGTTTTTGTCCGGAGACAGGAGTAACAACTGCAGATTATGAGTTACCTGCGGTGAGTCCGACATAATGAATCCACTAACACGACACAGCGAATGCCGGTGGTAAACACTCGTGTTCCAATACTCGTGCATGAGTTTTGGGAGGCGTTCCTTTGAAAAACTCAGTAACAGTCTTTGGTTTCTCAGGCGACGAAAAAAATCCTCTCTATCACCTTTAAGGTGAATTAATACAATTTTTGTTTGATGTGAATATTGAATTACTTTAACATGGCCATTTACTCTTTTTGTTCAATACAACACCATGTTTTAAGAAAGTGTTTGTATTTGTTTTCATGGTTACTTGTTTGATTAATGAACTGCATCTTTCTTTGGTTTGGTTTAGTATTTATTATAAACTATATAGTATAGTATATTTTCTGTTAGTCTTTGTTCCATCTTTGCTGAAGATGGAACAACGTTCTGCTCTTTGAGAGATATGAGTGTCCAGAGTAGTTTTGCTTTTTTTGAGTTTGTTAATAAATATACTTCTGCAATTATACTGTGTGCAGAATTATTATGCAAGTTGATTTTCTGATCATATTTTTTTTCCAGGCATATTTGACCAATTCCAAACCAACTCAATATTAACTACTATTAATTTTGTATTTAATCATTTATAAGTGATATATAATTGCTCATGAAGGCTGGAAGTGAAAGTCGCCTCATATTCAGGTGTGCAGAATTATTAGGCAGGTTTTCTTTTACAGGCAAAATGAGCCAAAAAAAAAGATTGAACTCAGACTGAAAAGTCAAATTATTGAATACCCATGAGAAGAATGCAATACTAATAAAATACTAGAAATTGCAGAGTTAAAGCATGACCACTGGATAGCAAAACATTCATTGGTTTAGCAGGGTCGGACAAAAACAGGTGGAAAAGAAAAGACACATGTTAACTGCAAAAGATTTAAGAAGTAAGGAGAAGAATTAAGTGTGAAACCATCAGGAACCCTTTAGTCTTCAGTGACACCATTTTCCAGAACTGCAACCTACCTGGAGTCTCCAGAAGTGTGAGGTGTCAGGATCTCAGAGACTTAGGTTAGCTAAAGAATCCTAAAAAATGACCCCAACTTAATAAGAATCACAAGCTGAACTGTTGTAAAATACATGAAGTGTTGTAAAATACATGACATTTTTATTGGTTTTATAGACAGACAGATTGAGGGTGTCTCTTGAAGCACCAGCACCACATCCTTTTGTACCACTGTTTGAAGAATTGATCTTCCAGAATCTGGCAGTAAATTTGGAAGTTTTATTCTATATCTGCAAGACAGACCTTTCAAGATAGGAGATGAACTAAAAATGAACTCCCACACATTACTGGCAGATTCTGAAAGATGAATTCTTCAAACATTAAGTCTGTCTGTCTATAAAGCCTATACAAAAAAAAAAAAACGTCATGTATTTTACAACACTTCATTGTGTGAATTTTTGATTGGATCGATGTCTACAATATTTAACAACAATACTTTTAAATGAAGTCACTTTTCTGTTCATTAAGATATGATGTACAATGAGGATTACCATGTTAATGTATAATACAAACTATTTTTTGTTAGTTCATACGGCTTGAGCTAATTTGTATAAACTGAGAACAAATACTTTTAACCATATAATTTTGAAAATGTATGAATAAATGTGTAACCATTTAATAAAATGTCTCCATTGATTGTATTATGTGATTATGTTATTTCCTTCATGTTCATGTTGTGAACTTTTGACAAAAAGTAGCCTACTTCAAGACACCAGCATATGGGCATTTAATGCCAAATATAGGCCTACGTGTATTTAATCATTGTAAATCCTTGAACAAGTGAAACATTCATTTAAGCCAATGAGACATTTGACAACAAGAATGACGGAGGTGAGTTGTGTGTGATATATTCTGTCGGGATGTGGTAAACAAATTTATGTATTAAGTATTGAATCTGTTCACATATTTCACAATTTATCATTAAAGCTTTTTTTGCATTTGTCAAAATATATAATTCATGTTAATATTAAATAATTATTAATTAATAAAACATATTAAAAAATTTTTTAACCCTCATGCATTGTTCGATTTCTGGTTATTGCCTGTATGGTCCGGGTCAAATTGACCCTATCTGGATTCAATACGATTCCCCAAAAATCACATTATGAAAAGAAAAACAAAAAACAGAACATACAATCAGGAATTAATAATTAACTTTTAATATCAATACTTTTCTTTACAAAGAATAAATATCTAAATCTAGATTTATAAAAATGTTTTTAACCACTATTTTTAAGACTGCCCCTCCCCTAACCGTGGGACATTTACCATTATACATTTATAACAATAATATCTTAGTCTAAACTTAAAGTATTCTTAAACTATACATCATTTGAAATCTTTCAGACTCTAGTTCTCATATTTGTTGATTGATAAAGAAATGACAAAGCAAAAGATATTTAGCGATAGATTCTTCATTTGTGATGTGGTGCCAAACACATAACTGCGTTTTTTTTTTTTTTTTATAAACGAAGCATTAAGACATGTTAAACTGTGCCCCATAAACAATCAAGTCTAGAAAAAAGCCAGTGAACCACCGCTTTAAAAAGACACAAAACTTAAGTAGTTTAAATATAAGTAGTGCTCGGAAATATTCAAGATTTTTAACAATTTAAGTTAGAAAAGTCTATGCTAAAAAAGTGGGACTGACAACTGACATACAACACAGAAGTGTTTTGTTTTGGGTCTGTAGTTGCTTTTGAATGGCTCCCTATGTGAGTCAAATTGACCCATGAACATTAAGAACGTATAAAATTTCTGTATGCACATGTAGTCCTCTCACCAATAAATATGGCTCAAATATTAGAATTTTCATCTAGGGGAACCTCTAAATTAACAATAACCTGGTAAGAGGCACATTTCTAAATTTACTTAATTTACATAAAAAAAAAACAGATCTTCAGATACCACTATTAGTGTCAGTTTAGTGTTTTATAATTAGACAGTAGAAGTAACTACAGACTAAAGTTTCAGTTACTGTGGTCCAACATTCCCATATGTAAATAACCATGACCATACATTTTTTCTTTCTCCACAGCAAAAACACCAGAATGTGAACTGAACAATAAACATGCATTTATTAAACTGGAGCTCTTTTGATTTGTTGTTTTTTCTTTCACTTCAAATGAAATTCAATCAATGAAATCACAATTCACACTAACACAAGTCCAGAAAATCACATTAAACCACAATAAACCCAAAGTAATGTATTGATTCGTGTACCGGTCCGTGTAACGCTTTGCAGTTCTTTGTTCAATTTGCACCATCAAAATGAACCAAATGAAAAGTTGGCTTCAAACTTTCATTTTTTCATTTTTTAGAATACTTCACAAACGGATAATTGTCACTCAGTTTAATTTTCGATTCTACAAGTTTGGGTTGTTGCGTCCGAATCTGATTTTTGAACAAACATAAAATATGACTCATTATTCTGATTTTCCATTAATAATGAGCGCTCGCGGGTGGATCGTACCACCAGTGTCGCCGGGGGTGGAGCATGTGTTGATATTCATCCAGAGCGCTGTACAGTTATGGATAGATCTACGGCACGTCTGCCCAAGCAATAATTTATCGCCTGCCCTACACTATTATGTACAGTACGTTGAGCTGTTCATAGAGTTTACTTAAGTAGCATATAAAGAATACGGTCAGTGCTTAACTCAGTAAAGTTGGCAATATTTTTTCTCGTAATAATGACATAGTTTCTCATAATAATGAGAAAGCTTCTCGTATAATGACTTAACATCTCATAATAACAAGAAACTTCCAATAATGACTTATTTTCTCATAATAATGTGAAACTTTCTCGTAATAATGGCTTAACATCTCATAATAATGACAAAGTTTCTCATAATAATGACAAAGTTTCTCATAATAATGAGAAACTTTCTCGTAATAATGACAAACTTCTAGCATGCACAAAGCAGCGGAGCAGAAGGGCGTGACAAGCTATAGCGACACCCGCTGGTCAAATCTCAGCAAACATAGCACATTCTGCAAAAGTGTAATCTATAATATCATTAAATAACATTATTGATAAATTATCAGAATATGAGATATAGTCTTTTATTCATTTGTATTTTTGTGTAACAAGCAGCAACAGAAAATTGATTTCAATTCAAACAGATAATGATAAGACCGCACACACCTCTGTTAAAGAACGCTTCATCAGCAAAACTGTCTACAAACATCTGCTAAACATATTTTCATGTTTTACATTGTTTTGTACGGTGACCGGGAGGGGACATGTTCGGTTCACTTAGTTTTGTCGTAGCCACGACATATAAACTCATGGGAACATGATAATAAGTCGTTCCCTCACATATGATCTCGAGGCCACGACTTTACATTGCGTGGCCACAGTGCCGGCCCTAGCCTCTTTGGCGCCCTGGGCAAGATTTTTTTTTGGCGCCCCCTTATATTGCGATTTATCTAAAGGGGCGAATCTAGAAAATTATTTATAGGGTGGCATGAGGTCTATGAGGGGTGGCAACACCAAAGCAAGTGCCCATGCATAGTTTTTGGAGATTTATGTCCTGACATACACAATTGTGTTCACAAACATTGCATTACCAGAAAGTATCTATATACTATTTAAAATTAATAAATAACAAAATTTCAATATCCATCATGGCACCAAGTAAATACACTATATGAAAAACTTCTAAATGAGTCTGAACTTGTATCACTAAAGGAGATGAGCAGTTTTATTAATATTACACAGGCTACTTCAATGGTATAAATCACATTTAAAGAGTTAAAGTTAAAGTTAAAGAGCAACAAAACAGTTTTTGAGTTTCTGTTATTAACAGAGGTGGGAATGTGTGTGTTCACCCAGAACACCCTATCAACCACATACTCTAGCAACACCCCAGCAACTGCATAGAGCCTAGCAACCACCCAGAATCTCCTAGCAACCACCTAGCAACACTTTAGCAATCACCCAGAACATCTATATTCTGGACTAACTGACCAAAGTTTTTACACTTCAGTAAAGTTGGTTTTATATTCGCACATTCGGGCATCCGTATTCAATAGCCTTGTTAATCACACTACATTGGACATTCAGTGGACATTTACAAGTAAATATGCCATTAAAACAATACTTATACCTAATACTAATGCCTATTTTGATCGACTGTGAAAAATGTTGTAAGTTGACAATCGTTGGTTGTCAATATCATGTCGCTGCTTAAAATTCGCAAACATTAATTTATTGCACATTTATTGGAAAGTCTGAATTTATCAGAAGTCCGAATGTGCGAATATAAAACCAACTTTACCCAAGTAGTTTTTACATTTTTTTAAACAAGACTTGAATTTGGGTTTATGACAAGCCAACATACATTTGTCCTTCAAACTTTTCAGTTTCTATTGTTTTTCTTGATTGCTAATGCACAATTCATGAAACAATTCAACATTTTCTCACAGCTAAACACAATCTCAAAACTATACACCAACTTGCACAAACCTCAAACGTCCAGGTCAAAATAAAATGTTCTAGTCAAAAACTTATTCTTGTCTGACAAAATCAAACTTTGGTATCAGATGACACACAAAACATAACAAATACGCAGACTACTGCACTGCCCAGTGAACACTAGTGAGATCAATTCATATAACACGGTAACAAAAATACCTCTATTTCATTTTACTATTATAAATTGATCTTGCAGTAGATGAAAAGCATGAGATAATATGAACACCACAATGCAGTATACTGTCAATTGCAGTAAAAGTAAATTCAGCATCCTCTGCACATTTGGCTAAATTTCATTACAGTACAGTATAGCAGTGTATTCTGACACAAGACTATATCCCTAGGCAATCATTTCTCAGCGCTGCAAAAAAATACGTAGGCTACAACAAATGGCTACAAAGAAAGTTGACGATCACAACATTGAGGGTGTACAACGTGAAATTTCCCTCATCTAAAGTAGCCTACTGGTACTGTGTAAGTTTAAAACCCCTGTAAATTATTCATTCAGCTCTCTCTCAGATTTTTACTGCTGTGTCATCAGTTTTGCTACCTAATGTTGTCATTGTTAAACGTTTTGAGAAATGTGTCTTTGTTTTGATAACTGAACGAATGGTTTGGGTAACTGGGCCACCTGAATCACTTATAATGTGTTATACCAATCGGGAAAAGCTAAAATACGTTTAGATTCTTACCCCAACTCTGCTATTAGTTTCTGTGATCGGGATCTCCGTATTGATTTCATGTTATTGGTCCGTCGGATGGCAAAAATACCTTTATCCATGATCAAAGTGGAGCGGGCGGTCGCTGAATCAGCTCGCCAAAAAATTACGAAAATCTCAGACATATTCGGACATATAGACATATACATTTCTCACAGGACTTCTGAGTTAGCCGGGAAGCAGTAATTTTCCGATTCACATACAAATATGGGAAAAAATCGTAAGTGAACTTGGCTGCGCTGTGTTTTTGACTCTAAAAGAACCGGTTCATAAGAGTCATTTGTTAATGAAGCACACTGGGCGCGCTGCGTGCAATCATGCACAGTTTTTGTTTAAAATATTATAATTATAAGAAAATTATAATTTAGTTTAGTTTCGTTTTATTTAAAGTTTGACAAGGCAGGATATTGCAGCACAAAACCCTGAAATGTGTCAAACATAACACATACTCAAACAACCTTATGTACTTGATTTAAAACAATTTCAAAAGCAGTCAAATAAAAAAAAATCTGATAATAATCATATAATTTATTCTGTGAGGTAATACAGCACAAATGCACAGAAAAAATACAGTTACTTTACAAGATGACGTTATACTTGTTATTATCACCAATGTCATATGGTTTTGTTTTGCTTTTGTGATGTTTCCACATTACATTCATCATCTTGTAAAGTCACTGTCTGTTTGTGAGAGCTGAAGTCTTGAAGAGCTCTGGCAGTGTGTGATCTGGACATAATGAAGGCTGTTCCTGAGTGCCAAGGCCCTGTTTTAATATTTACCTCATCCTCACATTTAGCATTGCTTCTTTTCACACATTGTTTTTAATTTTTAAATGTCTTTTCAGAGACATTTGTGTTACATTCATAGAGTAATTACTTCTGTACTTGTTAATGTATGTAATATTTATAAAGGCTACAACTGAATTTGTTGTTTTTTAAAAAAATAAATAAAACCAAGAAAAGATGAAAAAAATCTGCAAATATTCAGAATAATATTTTAAAGATGATTTTGTACAATCCAAATAAGCTTTACAGATATTTAGAAAAGGTTTTAACAATGTTTGTCATGTTTTTCAATTATTTCACATGCACCTATAGGTCAATCAAGGTAATGAGTTACAAAAACTTAGGACACTAAAGAGACCTTTTTACTGACTCTGAAAAACACCAGAATAAAGAAGCCCACGGTCTCTGATCACCTGTGTGAACGTGCCTTAGTCCTGCTGCAGGAGACAAGAGGACTGCAGATGAGAACAGAGCAATAAACTGCAATGTTCCTAAAATGTGTAAAGGAGTCAAAACAGCGGCGGGAATCCCTCCATCACACACACACGAAGATGCCCGAGATAGTGCTACAGGGAGACAGAAGGACAGCTGATTGTCCTTCCAGTGCCAAACCACATGTAACCATAAGTCCCACCAGACATGTTTGAGAATGTGAAATGCCTTGATGGAAGAGTGGAGTAACATCTCACAGCAAGAGCTGCAAATCTGGTGCTGTCCATGAGGATGCGATGCTCTGTAAAGCAGCTGGTGCCACATCAGACTTTCAGATACTCTGTTGATCAAACACCTGTGAAATTTGTTCAGTTTATGTCTCAGTTGTTGAATCTTTTTGTTTGTAGGCCTACAAATATTTACACGTTAAGAAATTTGCTGGAAAAACAGTTGAAAGTGAAAAACTCAACAAAAAAAAAATTGATGTTGCTTTGCAACAAAAATATGTGACAAATACCATCAAGTGTGCATTTACTTGTTGGACTATAATGATAATTTGTCATGATATCCAGTAAAATATGAGAAAATTTGTAGTTTGGTGTTGAGAAAGGGTAGCCTATGTAAGTCTTACTGTGGTGATAAACACTGAAAATATCAAAATAATCAAGAAATTAAGGATGACAGAATAATCACACCAGGCTATAGCTTTTTATTAGGTCACAGATACATTTGTAGAGGTTTGTTTCAAGTTGTCAACTATGCAGTAGCCTGTAGTCACAGAATTACAACAAAGGAAACAAACTAATCAAACCATTCAAAAACGTTTTAAAGCCTCACAAATAAAAAAGCTAAACAGAAAACACATCAGCGTAAAACAAGGTTAGTCGCTCATGTTTGTTCTGATGTATCATTACGTTAACTGTTTATCTGAATGCCTGTCCTGTACTCAATCAGGCAAAATAGCTCTGACGATTTATCATATTACACAAACTATGCATTGCTTTGAACATGTGAACAATTGCTTAACTATTGCTTGAATATTTTATTACCTTTTCGAAATAATCCATTAAACCGATGCGATTTGAGGAGCGTGTACTAATATTTTCAGTTCCATTCACTTGCGCGTTCTCTCAAGGACACGCCCACAATAGAAAGATATCATGAATATTCGCGTAAGCGCCACCCAGTGGAACAGAATATTTCAGGAACCGAATATATTGTAACACCGGCGCGACCAGTGGGCGGGACTTATGAATGCGCCGCTACTATTGGCTCTTAGGGGTGTCTCTCACTGCAGCACGATCAGTGATTGGATGAATCTCTTTTCCTTCTATAATTTTCTTTTTCTTAACTTTTTTTCTCTTTACTGGTAGCATAGGTTAACCCGGTTTACATCAATCAATCTGGGCCAGGCAGAAGCAGATCTGATTTCAACCTCTTTTTTGAGTCTTTTGGCTCAGTGTTACCATAATTGTTACAGCCATTGTTTTGCACTCTTGATATTTTAGAGCGTGACCCCTTCATTGCTGTGCACTTTTTTTTGGTGGTTAATTTGTAGTTTATACCACCAAAAGATTCTCAGAGTTTTTGTATGTTTTCATATATTTCCCATTAATTTCCTATGCCGTCCATTTTTAACCGCAAAGGAGCCAAGTGTTTTTTCCTGACCCTTAACATATCTGAATCATGTCCATGATTTTTGTGTTCACATAGCTAATGTGTAAAAATTTAAAACGTTAACCTAATGAATTAGTTTTGTAATTAAAATGTTAATTTTGTAAGTAATATGTGTTTGCGTGTAGTTTATATGTGTTTCATCTAAGATTGAAAGTCTATGATTATACATTATATGACTGTGATTGACAGGCGTAGGGCTCCACTTAGGACAAGATAATGTGATGAGTGAAGTACAGCCTTATACTGATGCACTATGTTTTATACACATCTTAAGAGATTTGGTCTACATTCATAGGCCTATTAAATTTGCATTATTTTCCTGTTTTTACATCATGAAAATCTGTAAGACTTTAGTTATATGTGGGACATATATGACATATAGGATTGAAAATACATAAATATTATGCTATTTGTATGTAACGTCTGGATGGATCCGTTCAGAGTCAATAAACTTTGGAGTTTTCAGAACGCTTTTAACCTGATGAACTTTGTTTGTTAATCACTAACTCGGCTCCGGACGACTGTGACTTTCGGCAGGTTTGTGGACCTGTGAGGGTAAACATAAAACTGCAACTTCCTCACTTTGGTGACTTCAAAAGGAGCCCCCCCCCCCCCAGAGACTGACCAGATCCACATTCCAACACCCACACACACGGGCACACACACAAAACACACACACAGACGCATACAGAAACACACAAACATACATTTTTGACTGTATATGTAAGATACAATTATGCCAACATATACCCATCCTGTATTTTGAAGCGTATGCATGTTTCCTAGTGTTTAAATGAGGGTATTTGTGCTAGTGTGCATTTTAATGATAGAATTCTGTCTGTAAACCATAACTTCTTTTATAGGCATTTCTGATGTACCGAGTTTGATCTCTCCATAAAGCTCCGGACACGAGCTATTCACTGAGATATGTCACACAGCTGACAAATGCATTTTTCTATGTGTTTAATGATACTGTGAAGAACGCACTCCATTTCGAAATCTGATCTGATAATCATAAATCATGCAGATCAAGTCGTGAGGCCAAACAAAGGGAAAGCTTTCCCGCCAACTTTGCACCCATGTTATTGGCTACCCCACCTCAAGGAGGTGTGTCGGCTTATCTGTCATAAAAGCAAAGACGCACAATTTCTTGGTGTTCTCTCCCGATTGTCTCACGAGCATCTCGTGCACGTTTTTCCCGGACATCTCCGGTGACCACGCGCTGCCATCGCGCTCAGCTTCGGGACCACCATCTTCCAGCGAAACTCACTCTCAAGTCCTCAGTTCAAACCTTCCCGCGGAACGGAAGAAGCCAACGAACTGCACCAGCGCTAAACTGAAATTCGACACGCCCCACCAATGCAAGTATACTGCCGTTTCTCAATCTTAGATGATGAAACTGATTTCCGCGCTGGCCTCAAGGACTGTTTTGTAAGTTTGCTACTTGCCTTCTCTCTTTCCTTCTCTCTTTCCTTCTCTACTTCCACTCTTGTACATATGCGTGTATGTTCTTGTATATATATTTAGACGTATAACCTCTGTATTCGTAGTTTGCATATATTAAACACTTAATTCAGGCTCGATTGTTCTGTTTGTTCTTTCAACTGAAGACCAAGTCACTTTAACGTTTTTCGATCGTTTTATGCTTTGATGCTATAATAGGAATATTCTCTTGGCCAGAGAATAACTCTGTTTATAATATTCTGTGAGGGGCTTAGTTTGCTGGACAAACGAACAGTTTCTCTAAATAATTATTAAACCAGAACTAATCATATATGTAATTGATTATAATTCGTTGTAATTGATTCACAATATATGTTTAATTCCCCGTTGGGTCGATATATGAATCATAATTTATTCATAAAGCTTTATGAATTATTATATTCATATTTCATCCATAAATTGATTAATAACTGTACGAACCGCTACATTCGTTACATGTATATGCGGTTTTTGCAGCATATATGTCCCTTATAATATTCTGTTTGAACATATAAGAATCACAGATGTTTTTAACAAAACTTTTCCATATGGGTATGTCCTATCTGTAAACCCGGAATAGATGTTGCTGATCTGGGGTGCGTTTCCCAAAGCGAACTATGGTCGCAAGTTCCGTCGTTACCAATAGAGTTCAATGGGACTTACGACCATGGTTCACCAACGATGCTTTCGGGAAACGCACCCCTGATTGCTTCCGCTAAAGGCTCCATAGCTATCGCAAATAAAAGAGGTGACAAGGGGCAACCCTGTCTGGTACCTCTATACATAGGAAAAAAAATCTGACCTAAAGCCATTCGTCAGTACAGCAGAGCATGGGTCTGTGTACAGCACTCTGATCCATTGCACATAATTTTCACCTAGGCCAAATTTTTCCAAAACAAAGAAAAGATAGGACCACTCAATGCGGTCAAACGCCTTCTCCGCATCCAAAGACAGAACTAGCCCATCTATGGATTTCCCTTTAAAGGCGTATATGACATTTAAAAGGCGTCTAATATTATCAGATGAATTCCTACCCTGTATAAATCCTGTTTGATCAATCCCAATTATTGTAGGCAGAATTTTTTCAAGACGCATTGCTAAAATTTTAGAAAGCAATTTCCGGTCCACATTCAGTAATGCAATTGGCCTGTAAGAAGAACATAAATCAGGGCTTTTACCTTTCTTTAATATAAGCGAGATATTAGCTTCTCTAAGAGTCTTTGGTAATTCTTTAATAACAAATGAATAATTAAACATATTAAGCAATGGGTCTACAAGCAGCTCTTGAAACTCTCCGCAAAACCCATCTGGCCCTGGCGATTTACCATTCTTTAGAGCATTAATAGCATTAATAACCTCCTGTCTAGTAACAGGGCCATTGAGGGATTCTTTTTGTGTAACTGAAATTGTCGGGAGATTAATTTTAGAGAAGAAGTCAACCATTTGCTTGAGATGGTCAGCCGTTTTCTCAGAAGAATATAGATTCATATAAAAGTCTCTAAACGAGTTATTAATATTCTTATTATCATGGAAGATATTATCATCTGAGTCAACAATGGTGGCGATACATTGCGATTCTGCACGTTGTTTTGCAATATATGCTAGAAATCTCCCAGGCTTGTCTCCATGCTCATAAAATCTTTGTTTTGAGTATCTTATTTTCTTTTCTGCGTCCACAGTAAGGAGACAGTCAAGAGCTGCTCTAACAGTCTGTAACTCTTTCAATAAACCTGCTGAGGGAGATCTGTTATACATTTTTTTCCTTAACCAATAACTGATTCTCTAAGGCCTTTTGATTAATCATTCTTTGACGTTTTTTAGAGGAGGTATATGAAATAATTAGCCCCCCTTGCATACGCTTTACAGGTTTCCCATAATAAAGATGGATTATCTGTGGATAAAGAATTAATAGATAGAAAGGATTTAAATTCAGAAGAAAAGTAAACTAAAAATGCACTGTCTCTAAGGGTTGCAATATTAAGTCTCCACTGTATAGAACAGTCCACTGTATTCCTAAATTGAAGCTCCATAGTGACACTTGAATGATCTGATAGTAAAATACTTTCTATATTACAAGATCGAACTAAATGCATATCTGTTTTTGACATAAAAAAATAATCTAATCTTGACTGACAGTTATAGGAGGTAGAAAATAATGTATATTCCTTATCAGCAGGGTGAAGAGTTCTCCAGACATCTACAAAACCAAGATCTTTACAAATATTCTGAAGAGATCTCGCCTGAGCAGTTAGAGATGCAGAGCTATGTGGGTGTCTATCTACAAGAGGATTCAATACACAATTGAAATCTCCACCCACAACTGTTAAATCTGCTGACCTGGCAATCAAGTCTAAAAACACGTTGGTAATAAAGTCAGCTGGATGAGCTGGAGGATAGTACATGTTTAATATGAGAATAGTTTTACCTTGCAACACACCTTCAATAATAACATAGCGACCATCCCTGTAAGGCTTGATTTTCCTGCTAAACAAAAACTGAGATAAAGCGTCCTGCAATAAAGTAATAAAACTTTAATCTGGAAAGAAGATCTACAAGCACGTCAATTAAGTCCATTTCGATTTCTGACAATCACTGCCTTAAATAAGTTGCAGTTTTCGTAAATATATCAAAACTATGCTTTTTGTTACGAGTAAGCAGAGCGCGACCGACTTAAAGGTAGATATTTACCCTGCATCCAATGTTTAAGGTCAGACTGACGAGTTTGTGTCCGGGAAGAGCAAGTTGGCCAAAGTGACTCTTCTAAAGCGATACCGGGACTGCAGTGAACGAAATAATTGAAGATATAAGGTAATCAGAATAATCGAATATCTAAATTAATACATAACAAATGATTAATTTCTAATCGGAGACACAACCCTTAGAATAAGAATCATTTGAAATTGGAGTCAGATTAAGCGAGTGAAATTAAGTGAACTTAATAGAGATGCTGAAAAGGCATACACGCGTTAACCTTCGCCCAGGCGTGTCGGATTCCGTTTTTGGGCCGATGCGGGGGTCCTTACATCCCTATCTTTAATACTGTTTAAAATTTTGAATGGTAAATTACGTTTAATGAGAATAGCAACACCTCTACTTCTAGATGTAAAAGAAGAAAAGTATATCTGCTCAAAAACACCCTGTTGTAATTTTAGATGTTCTATGTCATTTAAATGAGTCTCTTGTAAAAGAGCAATTTTTATATTTCCTTTTTTCAAAAAAGCAAGTATCTTTCTCCGTTTTATAGGATTATGGATACCTCGAACATTCCAAGTACACATCCTAAGCACTGACATTCAATAATGTAAAAACAATCAAACCAAATATAATACAGATAATCACAGAATATGTTCCTGTAAGTATACCCTTAAGAAATCTGAGCTTTAAACAAAAATGAAATAAAATACCAATAAAACACAGAAAACTATACAAGGGAACAAACCTGCCAAACATGCAGGAAGAACTATTTCTCATCTTTTCTTGTGCAGGCAACTGCCTACCCCCCCAAACACACCTCACATCCTTGAACATAGGGTAAACACCAACCTCATCATCACGCTCTCAGTAACAAGATACACGTCTTCACTCAGCAAGTTATTTTGTTTATGTACCACATAACTGTTCGCAAAAGCTTATCAAACTAGCCCAGGCGGTCAATGAAAGCAGTCACGTCATCTGGAGAGTCGAAGCGTTTCACTGTCCCGTTGATGGTCAGCCTCAAAGTTGCAGGATACAGCAGGGCATATTCAATCTTCATCTTCTGCAATCGCTTTTTGATATCGTCGAAAGCCTTGCGTTTTTTTATCACCATCGCAGAAAAATTGTTGAAGAATGAAATCCTCGGTCCAGCGTCTGTGCTCCTGTCGGGATCGGTACCAACACGACGAGCTGCGTTTAACACTCGCTGCTTGTCCATAAAGTTATGGAACTTTATGATGACAGGCCTGGGTCGTTGCTTAGGTCCCGGTAATGGCGCTAAAGACTCTTCGGGCAACCACCTTTCAAAGAACTGCACCGGATCACTGCCTTCCGTTCCCTCCGGCAAACCGACTAGACGCAAATTACACCTGCGCCCACGATTCTCCAAATCGTCGATGTGCGCTGACATTTCGCTCACTTTCTTTTGAAGATCAACCACTGTAGCCTGCAGGGATTCCGTTGAATTTTCCACACCGGCGATTCGTTCCTCCGCCTGGCCCACTCGCTCCACCAGAGCCTGGAACTGAACAGTTTGATCGTTTATCGCGGCTAGAACAGTATTTACTTTCTCATCTATTATCTTCATAATGTTTTCAGTTAATTTGTCCAAAGCTTGAGCAAAGTTAGAGTTCGAACTCTCCACTTCGCGACTCTTCATGCACACGTCGTCCATATTAGCATCATTCTCGTCGCCGCTGATAGCATTGGAATTTTTCGGCGCAATCTTCTTAGCTTTGGGCATTCTGTCAGATCCTTTTGAAAAATATTGATCTAAAGACATGGCACAATAACCATCTAACCAAGCTAAATGATTTCACTGAGTGAAAATATAAATTAACCGAATATTTGTACTGATGTCACAGGAGCTCGCCAAAAGACGTGTCTACGCTATGACGCCATCTTCCCTCCCGTATTATATACTATTAATTACAAACAAAAAAAATTGTCTCTGTTGTCATTTGCTCTAAGTTTTCAGAAGTTAGTATTAAAGATGGGAGCAAATGCAGTTACCATAGATAATAATGAGAATTGAGAACAGTTAAACAAAAACTGATTTAATACACAAAAGTGATTATTAAAATACAATGAATCAAAATTAAAGCACAACCTACAATTTCCTAAATTTTGAGGTCACTGCTTAAAGTTATCCAAACAGGAGTGAAAGCACAGTTTTAAGCATATTTATAGGCAATGTTAGTTAAACATATTGTGAAGCATGGTATAGATGATATAGACACTTATCAAAATTAAAGAACACTTTCAGATAACTTCCAGTTATTGGTATTAATCTGATACCCGGTGCTAATTTTACAGTATCAGACAAAGCCTATTTAACTGGCAGTCTAACTTTCCAGCTTTCACTGACATTGCAAGATGGTGAACCATTGTAAAGTGACAGCATGTTGTCCAGATGAAGGCCAAAGGGATGACCCTTTCAGCCATAGAAAGAGAAGTTGGTCATTCCAGTTGGTCAATATTGCATCTTTACAATGTCACAAACTCATTCAAGTCCCCCAAAAAGGCTGGTCGCCCACGAAAGACAAATGCACAAGAGGACAGGATAATACAGAGAATCTCAATGGGCAATCAGATCAAACTGCAGCTGGAAATGCTCGCCGGTTAAGCTCTGAACAGGGTAAGGATCTACCTCGGCATACAGTTTATCGACATTTAAGAGAATTTGGACTGAAAGCCCACTCTGCAGTGAACAAACCTCTCATCAACAGGCTAGACTAACTTTTGCTGAGGAGCATGTTGTGTGGACAGAGGAGAACTGGCCCAAAGTTCACTTAATCTGAAAACATTGAAATAATGAAATGGCCAGTCCAGTCCTGGTGACAAAGTTATGGCTAAGAAACCCATTACAGTGAGCAAACTATGGAAGAGACTGGAAGAAGAGTAGGGAAAGATCAGAGAGAGCAGAGACTGGCCTCAGATGTGCTTAAGTCATTCAAAGTAAGGGTCTGTAAACTTCCTACTAATGTTTGACTGCTGCCTGTAACCTTTAGAAATTTCAAATGTAATCTTTCTTTGTCCTACAATCATTGCGGTTCTCTAATTTTGTTGAAAACACAAAATTAGAGAACCGCAAATCTCTAATTTTTGTGTTTTCCACAAAATGAAGCTTTTTGTTGAAGTGCTTTGGTTATTTTGTAAAACACTGTTCTACTAGCATGGCCACAACTAAAATTCCTTCAAATTTTGAACAAAGAAGAACATTATTTCTGAAAAAATCAAGTGTTCATAAATTGTTCTCTAGTTTTGATCTCCACTGTAGGTTACTACTTTGTGACTTCACAAAGTGAATATTTTCATGGTAATAGACAGAACACTGAGCTGTCATCCTTTAACTCATCTTACGTTTATGACGAAAGCTGCTTTCATCAATAACAGCAAATTCTCTGGGATGTCCAATAATATGCCCACTTCTTCGTGTATGGCGCCTCATAGCACACCTGCAAACCTTTCTTAATGCTGCAGCCATCTTAGACATAGTTCGGGAACTTCTTGCAATTCCATCTTGCTTCATGTCGATTTGTCTGAGGTGCAAGCCCTGAGAAAACCTGGTAATAAATAGTAAATAAGTGCATAGCTTAGTTATTTTTCATATTACTGACTGCTTCACTTAACATGCCCAGAAGCTACAGGGTGTTTTAAATACACAGACACAAAAATTATGTTGTATATTTAATCCGGTATGGATATTCCAGGACTCACATGAGTCATGACAGGTAAAAGAGAATCAACTAAAATGTAACACAACTATAATCATAAGCACATCTACATTGCATTAGATTGCAATTTGTTTTGTTGTAATTGGAAAAATGCAATCCTAGATGTGTTACGTGTTGTGCAGGACGGAAGAGGCAGTAGTCGGTAATCCAATGTACACGGGTATTTATTCACAACAACGAAGGAGAAGAAAGCTCTAAACACACAACAGAGAACGGACAAGGAGGGAAGGGAGTGAGTCCATATAAATAGGGAGTGCAGATGATCAGGTCCAGGTGAAGATGATCTGTGATGATGGGGAGATGACGAGGGAAGTGAGTGCAGGTGTGGAGAACAAGAGGATTATGGGAAATGGAGTTCGGGAAACACGGGAACTGTGACAGTACCTCCCCCTCCCGGTAGGCGCGTCCTCGTGCCGTAGATGTAACACCGGGGAGGGGGGGTGGGCGTCCTGGAGACCTCACGCCGGTGCAGGGAGAGGGACAGACATGACCGGAGGTCTCCAGGGCGGGTCCATGAGTCTGGGCGGCCATGGCGGGTCTGGAGTCGCGGGACGCCATGGCGGGTCAGGGGCCGTGGGCTGCCATGGAGGGTCAGAGGCCGTGAGCAGCCATGGCGGGTCAGAGGCTGTGGGCGGCCATGGCGGGTCAGAGGCTGTGGGCAACCATGGAGGGTCAGAGGCTGTGGGCGGCCATGGAGAGTCAGAGGCCGCGGGCGGCCATTGCAGGTCAATGTTCGAGGGCGGCCATTGCGGGTCAATGTCTGAAGGCAGCCATTGTGGGTCTGGAGCCTTAGTGGGCTCAGGCGACCCCGAAACCCTGCCCAGGAGATCCCTACCCACAGGTACTGGGCCCCCCCCAAAAAAAAATACTTGGGGAGTTTTAGGAGAGTCTTCAGGAGTCTAAGGAATGGAGTGGGTTTGTGGGCTGGAGTGGGCTCGTGGCAGGCTGGAGCGGCTGGCTCGGTGGCGGCGGCTGGAGCGGAGGGCTTGGCGGTGGCTGGGACTGGAGAAATTTGAAGAGGGATCCAGTCCATCCCCTCATAGACAATTAATATCCCCACGGGAGCGGGCTCGGCCGAGATTGGAGAGGGCTCAGCTGAGAGTGGAGAGGGCTCGGCGGATATTGGAGAGGGCTTGGTTTTCTTCCTCCTCCTCCTCCTCTTACTGGACCCAGCGGAGGTGTGTGGGTCCAGCAGAACACAGGGGAACAAATCACTGGAGAGGCATGTGGAGGAAGATGGAGACGAACAAACTGGCCAGGCCACCCATGTTTCTGGGGGGACTGGACGAGATGAACACTTATTTTCCTGAACCTCTTCAACTACGAATGTGGAGCCATTTAAATACAAAATCAGATTAATAGTATCAATTAAGGAAACAAAATTATCAGATTTGTCAAAGCGAATAGTGTTCTCGTCCAGAAACAGGGCGTTTAAACGAGCATCCGACCAGTTCGTCAAACAAGCCAACTCAACAAACTCCTCCACATGCCTCTCCAGCGAACGTCCAAACTGCAGGAGCCCGATGAGCCGGTCCTCCGCTGATGTCGGCGCGAGAGGCTGTGGAGAAGCAGGAGCCTCGGTGATGAAAAACAGTCCCATAGTACTTAGTGGATAAACCGTCAGTTTAGGTCCGTTCTTCTGTTACGTGTTGTGCAGGACAGAAGAGGCAGTAGTCGGTAATTCACTGTACACGGGTATTTATTCACAACAACGAAGGAGAAGAAAGCACTAAACACAATAAACACAACGGAGAATGGACAAGGAGTGAAGGGAGTGAGTCCATATAAATAGGGAGTGCAGATGATCAGGTCCAGGTGAAGATGATCTGTGATGATGGGGAGATGACGAGGGAAGTGAGTGCAGGTGTAGAAACAGGAGGATCATGGGAAATGGAGTCCAGGGAAACACGGGATGGGGAGGGGGAGGAGCAGACTGGAGTGGAGGTCTCCAGGGCAGGTTCAAAAGCCATGGCGGGTCAGGGGCTGAAGGCAGCCATGGCGGGTCAGGGGCTGAAGGCAGCCATGGCGGGTCAGGGGCTGAAGGCAGCCATGGCGGGTCAGGGGCTGAAGGCAGCCATGGCGGGTCAGGGGCTGAAGGCAGCCATGGCGGGTCAGGGGCTGAAGGCAGCCATGGCGGGTCAGGGGCTGAAGGCAGCCATGGCGGGTCAGGGGCTGAAGGCAGCCATGGCGGGTCAGGGGCTGAAGGCAGCCATGGCGGGTCAGGGGCTGAAGGCAGCCATGGCGGGTCAGGGGCAGCGGCAGCCATGGCGGGTCAGGGGCAGCGGGCAGCCATGGCGGGTCAGGGGCAGCGGGCAGCCATGGCGGGTCAGGGGCAGCGGGCAGCCATGGCGGGTCAGGGGCAGCGGGCAGCCATGGCGGGTCAGGGGCTGAGGGCAGCCATGGCGGGTCAGGGGCAGCGGGCAGCCATGGCGGGTCAGGGGCAGCGGGCAGCCATGGCGGGTCAGGGGCAGCGGGCAGCCATGGCGGGTCAGGGGCAGCGGGCAGCCATGGCGGGTCAGGGGCAGCGGGCAGCCATGCAGCGGGCAGACATGGCGGGTCAGGTGCAGCGGGCAGACATGGCGGGTCAGGAGCCGAGGGCGGCCATGGCGGGTCAGGTGCAGCGGGCCGCCATGGCGGGTCAGGAGCCGAAGCCGGCCATGGCGGGTCAGGAACCGAAGCCGAATTGCCGACTATCCCAGGTGGCGGTGAGGATCCGGCGGGACAGGGCGATGCCGCAGGTTCGGCCGACCGAGGCGCAGGCGGGGCTCCAGAAGGCCGCAGTGGAGCCAGAGCGACAGCCGACCAAAGGGACACAGGAGGGAGTGAGGAAGCCAACGGAGCGTGAGGGACGAAGGGACGAGGTGAAAACCGAGGAGTGTAGTCCTGAAGTGAGGGAAGGCTGACGAATGACTGATGCGGAACCGGGGGGAGGATGGAGCCTGGCGGAACTGGTGGACTGATGGGCCATGGTGGAGATGAGGGAGGTTGGAGCCAAGGGGGAGTATCTGGACCAACGCAGTGTGTGCAGTGTGGACAATAGTGGAAGGAGGTGGGAGAAGGAGGCAGGGAGGGAAAACAGTCTTAGTAAAGTTCATAATAGGAGCAGTTGGCTCGGTGGCGGCTGGAGCAGCTGGCTCGGCGGCGGCTGGAGCTGAGGGCTCGGCGGCGGAGACTGGCGCTGCTTGCTCGGCGGCGGAGACTGGCGCTGCTTGCTCGGCGGCGGAGACTGGAGAAACAGGTTCGGCGGAGACTGGAGATACGGGTTCGGACCAAAAGTCAATTAGCCAGACCGCATCCTTGGGCGGCTTGTGTGAGGCTGGAAGTGGTGTCCAGTCCATCCCTTCAAACATAATTATGCCCGTAGGAACAGGAGAGGGCTCAATTGCTGAGACTGGAGAGGGCTCAGCAGCAGGCTTGGAGAGGGCTAGAACGGGCTCTGGAGAGACTGGAGCGGGCTCTGGAGAGACTGGAGCGGGCTCTGGAGAGACTGGAGCGGGTCGCTTTCTCCTCCTCCGCTTTCTGGACCCAGCGGAGGAGTGAGGGTCCAGCATGGAACAGGCCGGAAGTTCGCTGAAGGGGTATGCGGAGGAAGACGGAGATTGACTGACTGGCCCGGCCAGCCGTGTTTCTGGATGGACTGGAGACATACACTTATCCTGAACCTCATCCACGAAGAATTTGGAGCCATTTAACCACAAAATAGAATTGATTGTTTCACTTAAGGAGAAACGATAGTCAGGTTCATCAAAACGGATAGTGTTGTCGTCCAGTCCATCCAGAAACAGGGAGATTAAACATGCTTCAGGCCAGTCAGACAAGAACGCAAGCTCAACGAACTCCTCTACATACCTCTCCAGCTAACGACCGACCTGCAGGAGCCCGATTAGGCGATCGCCGGTTTCCAGATGGGAGAGAGGCCTTGGAGGAGCAGGAGCCAGGGAGCTGGTGGAAGTCTCCTTTTTTTTTTTGCGGAAAATCCGGTTGGTTTAAAGGTCCGTTCTTCTGTTATGGTATGGTGGTGTAGAGATGAGGCAGATGCGGATTTCCACAATAATATAATACTTTAATCAAACAAGGGCAAGGAACGCCAACATACACATTAAACAACATTCAGAACGGACAAGGAGTGAAGGGAGTGAGTGCCATATAAAGGGAGTGAAGACAATAGAGTCCAGGTGCAGGTGATGAGTGATGATGAGGAGCTGACGAGGGAAGTGAGTGCAGGTGTAGAAACAGGAGGATCATGGGAAATGGAGTCCAGGGAAACACGGGATATGTGACAATGTGCAGATATGTAAAGGACAGGAGTGGGTTTACACTTCACAAATCGATTAGTAAAGGTTATGCTTAATTTATAAACATGATTAAAACACTGTCTGTGTCAAAGACTTCAAGCACATACAGGTGAATAATAGCCTTTTTAAATTGATTGTCCTGCTTTATTGCAGTCTATATCAATTGTGTGCAAACTATTTTATTACAGTGGTGACCCGCCATAGTCTAATCTGTCCTGCCAGTTTTATAATGCACATAACACAAGATCACTAACGCTGTGTTTTGCGTCACTGCATTGGCAGAAAACAAAATCACAACATAGATTTGTGCGCTTATCACATGGCAAAGGCTGATCTAATAAAACAGGTTGCTCGGGTTTCAGAATGTTCACACGAGAAGCGCACGATTCGCATCTCAAAGCTTTATCAATGCATGTGCTGTGAGTTTAACCTGCATTTTTCTGTGTATCCAATTTAAGTTCCGGTTTGGTTTAAGTGCAGGTCCGGTTCCATAATTGAGGGTGCTTCTGAAATCACTGAGGGTGCTACAATAAAGTGCATATGTAATGTGTAAACAACGGCTCCAATAGCAATGTATACAGTGAGACATTTAAAATTTTAGGTCATTTTACAAATAATTGGAATAGAATTTCAAAAATATTGATAAATATTGATTTGACCCGTGTTATGGTAGCATGAATCCTGCATTTATATGTAGAAATCATTTCTGAAACTGCAGAGTGCAATTGGTGGTCAGTCCTCTCATAGCATGAAAAACAAAACTTAAATTAAAATTCTGAATGTATTATATATAAAGCGTGCAGAGAGAGTTAGTGTAAGATATAGGCTATATTTGAGTATTGTATCTTTTGATATACATTAGAAAATAAAATGTACGCATTGAAATCATAATTGTAGTGCATTGCATTGTTTTAAACCCCAAACATCTTACTTAAACATTCTTCATTAACAGTTATCCAGTCATTTGAAACTGTCATTTAAAAAAAAAAAAATTAAAAGTAGTTTCAATGTAGCTAGCTACTTTTTGTTAGTAACTTGTAGTGTAGCTAACTACTTTTTCAAAAGGGTAGCTTGACTATAGTTTAACTACTTTAATTTATGAGTAGCTTGTATCTTGTCAAACTAGTGTACAACTGTGTAATGTGTAGGGCTGTAGTCAACCAAAGAAATGCTTAGTCGACCAAAGTCCTGTCCTGCGCAACGATCAGTCGACTAAAAAAAAAGAAAAAAAAGACGCAATGTCTTTTTTGATTGAACATTTATTAAACAATTATAATAGAGCATTTATAAAACAACAACGAAAAACATCAATAATACATAAAACTATAATAATAATACAATTCTTTGAAAATTAGGTTATTTTTTAAACTGCAAAGTGAGGAGTTCTGTCCTAGGTCTATAGTGACCGTCACAATCGTGCACCTGACCACACCACACACTACAAAAAATATAACTGCTAAAATTGCCAAATAATGAAAAATCCTAACAAAAGCTCTCGATTATACAGGCTGTATATTCTTCTTTACTTTCAAAGCTATGGGTTAACTTTTGTCCAACCGATCTAGGCGTTTTAAAACAAACACAAACAAACACCAAAATAGCCTAAAAAAACCCACTAATAATAATAGGCTGTATAGTAGGAAGTCCTATAGATTTATTTTCGTTTTGTTACATTATATAGGCTATTTTCAAACGCGTCAAGTGTACAAATAAACTTGAGTCAAAATCTACTTGAGTCAGCATAATAAAGCCGTTAAGGCTACTTACAGATCTGCAGGCCTAGTCCAACCTTTTTTATGTTGTGGGCCAAAAACACTAACATGTCCACATTCTTGGGTAAAAGACAGCTCCTCGACTTGTTAACAATAAATCCTGCTTTGGAAAATATGCGCTCTGCAGGAGTGGAGGTTGCAGGGATGCAGAGCAGGCGTTTGGCTGCCCGAGCAAGTCGTGGATATCTATCCTCATTATTTTTCCACCACGCAAGTGGCCCAGCAGTGTCCACTTTACTTCTGTCCTGAAGATAATCTTTCATTTCGTCGCAAGAGGATCTTTGTGCGCTTGGCTCATCAGGATCATCCTCTGCACCATGTCCACAAAGAAGCATCGCTATCTCCTTCTCTTTTGCCGTTTTCTGTTTTTTTGCCAACGGGTCCTCATCATCCCCTGTCTGCTCTGCGCTGTCTCCCGAGAGGCTTAGCCTTTGTGCTAGTTTTACGACTTCAGAATAGGCCTCATCCCGTTTCTCATCATTAAGTAAAAGGTAGCTGTTTGAAGCGCGGGTCCAGTACTGCAGTTAAAATGTACAGGCTGCTTGTCATCACAACTCGGTCTTTGAGTTTCCATCGACTATCTATTTCCTGCACAAGCTTAAGTTTCAACTTCTTCTTTGTTGGACTATCGTTATCTGTGATGGCAAGATGACATTTTTTTAGATTCTCAAGCATTGGGAAGGCCGCTGACAGGGATGTGTTAGCCTCCTCCGACAACAGCTCGGTCAGTGTAATAAAGGGCTTAAGAACGTCTGTGATGTCTTCAGCCATATTCCACTGCTCTGTTGTCATGTCCAAAGTGCTGCTGTCACTCCTCTTAGTGTAATTGGGGTCCGATAAAACGGCGGTGATGGGTCGCTCCAACATAAAGCAGGTGGAGTTCCACCGGGTGGCCACATCCTGGATGAGTTCGTGCTCAGGAGCTTTTTGCTGCACCTGTTTCTCTTTGAGACCCGTTTTTGCTTTGTGTCCCTTTTTGAAGTGCCCAACAAGACGTCGCGCCGCAGCCACCGTGCGCGACACCGGGTCTTCTTTTAAGGCAGCATTTACGCACAGCTGCAGGGTGTGGCCTGCACACCTAACCAACTCCACGTCTGGCCACTGACCGGATCCCTTCAGTAATTCCACCGAGAGGAACCATGTTGGCAGCGTTGTCCGTTACCACTGACACCCGCTTCTCTGGTGGAATGTGGTAAGCGTCCGCGACTTGAGTGAGTCACGCAGCGACATTTTCTCCTGTGTGCGCTTCATCCATCTGCTTTGTTTCTAACACAACGCTATTCATTTTCCAGTCCGCATCGATAAAATGGGCCGTAACTGTCATGTATGCCTCCATTCTAAGTGAAGACCACAAATCAGTTGTGAGGCCTACAGCCTCGGAGGATTGGAGTAACTGGTTTACATTTACTTTAAGTCCATCAAACCGGGAACTTAGCGCACGCATGACAGTCTCCCGTGCTGGCACAGTATATCTTGGCTCGACGATTTTAAACATGTTCTTAAAGCCCTCTCCTTCCACCGTATTGACTAGTCTCATATCTTGGGCGATGTAATGCACAATCCCCTTAGTGATGTCCTCCTTTCTCTTCGCCGACAGAGGATGGACCAACTCCAGTTGCGTCTGGGTGCTTCCTGACGCCTGTGGCATGGCCTGTGGATGCGCCTAGTACATAACCAATAAAATATATAAACTTTTCGACATTAGACATAGCAAAGCTGTCTGACACATTTATATCTCGCTTACCGCTTTTAGGTGATAGGTCATATTGGTCGTTGAGCTATGGTAAGTTAGCTTTAGGCCGCATAGCTTGCACTCCACAGTCTTGTCGTCTTTTTTTGTAAAATGTAGCCAAACAAAAGATTTAGATTTCTTGGACATTTTTTCGACTAAAGCCCAAAACAAGTAGCGTTCTAACTGAATGAATACAGCAAAACTACCTATATTCCTTACTGAGCGCGAAGCAGCAGTGCAGCCAGCCACAGGTGCGGTTCCCGAGTGTTCATGTGGTGCGCTAAACTGTGGCGCCGTTATAAAATAGCCTAAATTAAAGCATTTAAAGTTTGGTATAAAACATAGGCTAATTATATTTAGAATACAGTAATATATAACTGCTAATAAAGGAATAAATATCAAGGAGTAAATCAATGAAAATTTCTTTATTGGTAAAAAAAATAAAAATAAAAAAAAATAAAAAACATTTTTGCAACTGGTCGACCAATGAGAATGTCAGTCGACCAAAACGGCATCGACCAATTAGTCGAATAAACAACTAAAGTTGACAGCCCTAGTAATGTGTATTATATATTATGAAAAACAATGGTTCATTCTGAAATACCTGAGTAAAATATACATTTTATGACAAATTAATAAATGTTTTTAGTGTTTAAGCTTTGTGTTCAATTTATATTCAGTTAATTATTTAAGACATAAAACAAATTGATGAACTTTTAAAATATTAAAAGGTTACAAGGGGGTTTTAATACACACACATAGGCTATATATATATATATATATATATATATATATATATATATAACTAACAGAGGCCAGAGATCGCTAACTATGGCTATTCAAAACACTTTTCAAGACAATAAATACACGATTGAGACGATGTATGCATGTATTGACTGAATTTGCGCCTGAATAGCGCTCGTTCCGTGGGCGTGGCCGCATTAGCGGATAATAAGATGAATCACAGACTTCTGACATGGCTCTGTTTTTATACGTCTATTTTTTTGTGATTAGCATTCACTAAGTTACAGTTCATTTTCTGAGAACTATCAGATTGGAGTTCGTTCAGAGGGAGACGAGAGATCACGCATCATGTTAGTTTTCTTTATTTTACAAAAAGCACAACATTTTGTTTTTACTCTGAGTGTATACAAATAAAAGAAAATATTCCACAGATTAAAATGGTGTATAACTCTTAATTGTATGTGCAACATTGAAAGAGTATTTTGAGTCTCTTTCACACTGGTAAGAAAAAAACCGTGGTGGTATCGCCGGTGATACCCTCAGACCTCAGAGTGTTAATATGGCCCTCCTATGAGGTGTCAATCACAGAAACGGCCCCCCGCCAATTTGAGTTTGAGACCACTGCTAAGTCGCACGCATGTCAGATTGCCTGCAAGGTTCAAAGATTATGTTGTAAAGTAAAAAAAAAAAAAAAAAAAAAAATGTTGAAGTCCTTGAATGTCTTATGTGGAATACAGACCATATTGTTAATTGAAAATTGTGCTCGTGTTGCACCAACAATCTGCACATTGCTTAGTCTGGTTTATTCATGACATTGTTACTTTCTGTATGTTGAAAACGTGGACGTTTCAGCACAGATTTGAGTTCTGTGTGGGATCTAGTGATAATGTGAACTGGTTTTACCCTCCAGTGAAGCTCACATCAGATGGTTAAAGATTGTGTGTCAGAGAATCCATATCCTCACCTGCCAGCACTTACATTGCAGTACACACTATAAAGTGATCAACACCTGTTATAGATTATGTGTCAATGCATGAAGAAAAAAAATAGCATATTTTATCAATAATTGTAACAAAATATTAAAAATAGTAGTTAAATTAAAATCAAAATCCATGCAAATAAAAAAAGCCATCAACCTTTCCATTTTCCTTTCCCTCGACCGTGACTCCTGAGGTGATTACGATACATTAACGACATATTGGGAACAGCATCAGTTGCAGCACCATGTTAAACATTCAGACATGTGCATGTAGGTAATTCTTTAGGCTTTAAGCTTTGGATATTATTTTTGTCGAAATGAAACGTTGGTTAATATCGACCAAAAAAGACAATGCAGGGAGGCCAGCGGAGGAGAGTGGAGAACCACCACCGTCATGCCTTTGCAGTTCATATGCAGCACGTGCTATTGTGCTTTCACATATGCCACATTTGCAGTGCGATCCATGGCTGTATATCACAAGCAATACATTTACTTATTTTCATTTCAAATCCAAAAGTTGTTACTGAACATGGCGTGTCAGCATTGTGATTCTCTTTGTATAGCCTACATATTTGATGTCAGGTTTAAACGCACTACATTTAAACGTTTTGTTACGTCATAGACGTATTGTAGACTGTGTATGTGTATATCTCCTCTCTAACAGGATTGGCCCAAGGCGTAATGGAAGACTGTTGACGATTGGACCAGAGATGAGACCTGGACTATAAAATCCTTTGGATCTTGCTGGAGGGCCCTCTCACTTTTTGCTCTCGCTCTGTACCTGCTTGTACTTTCTTTGTTGCTTGCCATGATCTCCTCTGTGTGTCTCTCTCTTTGATTATTGTTGCTCATGTGTTAATTCTGGTGTTAAGCTTTAATGGAAGTGCTGTTGAAGCAAGTTATGTTCTAGCAGAGTGCTGTTAAACATTTCGAGAGCTTTATGTCAACAACTTCAATGTCCCACATGTTTTCAAACCATATGAAGCTGTAGGGGGTGAGTGCCTTATTTATTTTTGTAGGCCATTTGGCCATCACCTTTTTCTCCTGTTTTTTTGGACAGATAAGGAGTGAGGTTAGGTTGCTGTATTTTGGTTTTCTTTATTTTGATGCACAGGGAAGTTAGTTAATTAATGGGAAGTTAGAGTGTTGTTTGTTTATTATTTTGGCTTTAGCTAACCCCTAAACATTTTCTTCAGTTCTCTTGTTTATTTATTTCATGATTTTCGCCAGCATTCTCCAGTTGCTGCCGCACAAAAGATTGATCAAAAGATCTAAGAATCTAAGGAAATAAAAATGAGTACTGTAACAGCCATTCCGTGTTGTGTCATTTATGTTGCGGTCCTGTCCTAGACCGGGGCCGTAACAGTTTTATTGATTTCATTACATAATATATAAATCTAAATTATTACTTTATATAAATATAATGTTGCTAACGCAAGTGGCAAAACATTTAAACATAAGATTTATGTTAAAATCACAAATATTTTACATTAAAACTTAAAATAGACAAAACAAGCGACTCATCTTTTCTTTCCTTTTAAATCTTTTTACAAGAAATCCCTCAGGCCATAAACAACTGTTTTTCCACCTTCACGAAGAGACGAGTGCTATCGTTTATGTTTCCTTGTTCACCTAAATGCCTGGTAAGGTGTCATTTTCCTTGCTTTACCCGAGGAAAAAAAGCCATGTGTAAACTGTGTAACAGAGACTTTAAATTATATGCATCTATAGTGAAATTACTAGTTTTTTTCTCATCAATACATTTATTTTAATGCAAAGAATGCGCTATCGTTTTAATTCAGCGCTGTGCAGCGCAGCAAAAATAGACTCGGCGCGGAAACGATCACTGCACTGCTGCAGACGCACCACTCTAATCGCACGCTCTAATCCGTTAATATGGGCACCGAAAAAAAAATGCGCACTGCAAACAGAGTATGTGTGAAACAGGCGTTAGTGCATGTCAGAGCATGTGAGCGGAGTGGAGCGGTGAGAATCTCCACTCATCGCTCACGGAACTGTTCACCCCTCCGCTCCCCCGCTCAAAGCTACATCAGGCCGCTCCGCTCATTATCGCTCAGCGCTCAACGCAGTTTGCTTCGTGCTCCACTCAAATCGCCCCCCGCTCGCTCCAAAAAAGAAAAAAAAATCTATATATGACTTTTAGCTTAGACCACAGCCTTACCTCCTAAAGAACTAATGAGCAACAACAACATTTTTCAAATAGAAATGTTTTATTTCAAATTACAAATGACAAATTAGTCACAAAAATTCCTGTAAAATTAAACGAATAAATGGGCCTAATAATATAAATAAAAATGATATAAACAAAAATATACATAAACGTTTTAAAAGTAAATTAACTATTAGGCCAACATTCTTATAACTGAACTTTTGCGCAGCGCGCAGGATTAAAATTTAAATTGGCTTATATCAATTGTACAAAAAAAAACTGCTGTAAAATTAAACGAATAAATGGGCCTAATTATATAAATAAAAATTATATAAACAAAAATATACATAAACGTTTTAAAAGTAAATTAACTATTAGTAAATTAACTAAATAATATTAACTATTATTTGAATATTAAGCTATATTTAATTTACACTTTGTTACAAGTTACCGTATTCAATTTGCTAACCTTTGGCTTCCTTCCCAGCATGTTCACGTAGCACACTTTCATGCTTTCAGGAAATGTGCCTTTTTAGATTCCAAAAGGAACCTTTACTTACTGAAACAATGTCTCCACATTCGTTTTCTTGTACCACATTGTCACTGTTAGTTCATTTTTTAATAGTACACCTGTATGATTTCTCGTTTTCTTCTTTGAAGTACTTTTTGAACTCCATTATTGAGCCGAGTTTTGAATGAAAATAGTCTGTTGATGACAGTAAAAGACAGATGGATTCTGGGTCAGGCTTGACTGAGCATGCTTCAGACTCGTGGTGAGCGGAGCGAAATTGGAGCGGGAAATAGAGCGACGCTCCGTCCTTTTAAAAATGCCGCTCTGCACTCAGTCTAAGACCCGCCCGCTCCCGCTCCACTCCGCTCTGGTGCATGTGCGCCATTGTGCACAACCTTTGTATAATTTAACCACCTCCGAAGATGATAGTGGGGGTCACAAGTCACTGGCATCATTATTTTGGGGGTCGTGGGCTGAAAAGTTTGGGAACCCCTGCCCTAATGTAAAGTGTAAACAATTCATCACTTGTATCATTTATAAATCTTACCTGTTACAAATAATGTGTATAGATACAGAAGTTGCTCATCTTTCAGGAATGTCAAAAGTCATCTATAGATCACATGGGTTATTAATCTTTGAATGTGCTGCTAGATGCAGAAGAAGCTCATGAGAGTGTTTGACATCCTCTATTAAAACATTACTGCCTTGATCACCTGTGGGGTGGAGTGCCCTCTGGTGGCTCACAAGTGCACTCCAGCCCGGGCTATTGCATCACCATACCGGACTCCATCTCCCATAACCCTTTGTTCCGGACTCATCACTAATCATTGCACACAGCTGTCTTCACTCATGTCATTAGTTTCTGCCTATTTATACCCGTTATATTCTGCCTATTTGTTTAAGTTACTTTCATCAAGGTTTTGTCATTGTTACATTGCACTTCTGAGCACTCTTGCTGGTTTTGTTTTCGTGGACTGTTTCTCATGGTGTTTGACCCTGTGCCTGGCTTTGTATACTCTTCTGGATATCCCAATAAAGTTGCACTTGGATCTTACATAAGTCTCAGAGCATTCCATGACAAAAACTTCAATCACCTTCAGATCCAGCAGCATGAGAATCCGGATTGCTTCCCCAACACTTAAAAGGAGCTGAGGGTCAAAAACATCGTACATGAAGCCATTAAGGTAGGCATTTGAGACATTTGAGATTTTCTAGCTTGTAGGACAATTATCTGACGTTGGTGCAATGTTTCTGCCGTGGTCTCAAGCCCAAGGGTCTCAAGAGTGGTCACGCTGTCCACTGGACTCCCCGTTACGTTGATGGCCATGTCGTGTGTGGGGCCCGGAGACTGTGCTTCAGCCTAGGTATCCACTCCAGAATTTGCTCCAGCCCATGAGTCTATTCCAAAGCCCACTCAAGTCCAAGAGTCTGCTCCAGAATCTGCTTCTGCTCAAGAATCTTCTCCAGAGTCCGCTCCAGCCAATGAGTCTGTTCTAGCCCAAGAGTCTACTCCAGAAGCTGCTCCAGCCCATGAGTTTGTTGGCTGCCCAACCGTGATCAAGGAGGTCACCCCTGAATTTCCTGTCTTCTGTGATATGACCTCAGAGGTCGCCCTAGAACTGCCTGTTTGCCTCAACTTGACCTCAGAGGTCATTCCTGAACTGTCTGCCTGCCTCAACACAACCAGAGAGGTCGCCCTGGTCAGAGCCTTGAAGGACATTCCTGAGCTTCCTGCCTGTCTTGTTACGGCCCTAGTGGCCAACACTAACCTCTCTGTGCCTTGTGTTTCAGTTTTACCTAATCAGCTGTGTTGGCCTCTAGTACCACCAGATCTGCCATGGGGGTCTTCAGTTCCATCTGCATGGATGTGGTGGTCGCCTGCTCCATCGTGGGGATCTTCAAGTCCATCTGTGCTACTGTGGTGGTCGCCTGCACCACCCTGGCCACCTGCTCAGCCTGCACCACCCTGGCCACCTGATGAACCTGCTCTGCCCTGGCCACATGCTCAGCCGATTACCCTGGTTGGCTGTTTTGCCTTCTCAAGTTCTACTTACCCTTCATTGACCTGGCCCACCATCCCTTCCCCTGTTCCTCCTTAGTTCCACCTCCCTCCTGATATTGTCTTGTTTCTGCCTTTGTTGGAACATCTGGAATCTGCACCTGCTGGAGTGCCCTTGTTAGCCACCAGAGGGCACGTTTTTTTACCCTTTGCCTGGCTTTGTATACCAATAAAGTTGCACTTGGATCTCACTTAAGTCTCAGAGCATTCCGTGACCATTATACTTCACTGTCATCAGAGCAAAGAGAGTAAATTACGAGGTATATTAATATAATTATTGTGTTCATTACAGCACTGAGAGCAGCAGCGGGATGATCATATGACAGATACAGAAAGAAAACACTGACATTATTCACCAAAACACTACATGATGAATTCAGAGCATGGTATTACCACAGTTCATGTAGAAAAACATGGTTTATCATGTCAGGATACTTTCTAGATCAGGACGAGCAGCATGAACCACTGAACAAAGAAACTCCAACAATTCTGACATTTACAGTAATGATGAGATTCATCTGGACTGATTTCAGAGTTCAGCTTACAGTTTTCCTTCTTTCATTCCTAATATATTTCTGAGTTATCTGGATTGAACTGATGATGAGTTAAAAAGATGACAATCTTAGGCCTCGAGAGCCAAAGCAGTGATGTCTAAGAAAAAAGTAAATATTTCTCCCAACTGGACATGAATATACAAGGTTGGATGAGATGTTGTATCTGGCTTTTATTTATTATATTTAGACACCTATGTGTATGACACAGAAGGCCTTAGGGACTAAGAAAACACTGGGGGTGCAGGGTTTACATCTTAAAAGTATGGGCCATTTTTATATTTTGCTCAAAGTAATAAACTACTAAAAACAATGTACATAATCTAATAAGCAAAACTCTCAATATGAGCACAAATTAAAGTTTACTTTTAATTTCAAAAAGATTGAAAAGATTATTAGATTAAACGACATTGAGGTGTGAACCACTCCTTTGTTTTGGTGCGCTGCTCACTTTAATCTGTAGAAACAATAGAATGGCGCAATTATGTCCTGTAGTCCAACATTTGAATACCACTGGTTTACAGTATGATCAGATGATCTGGGTTTATATATTTTACATTTATTAATTAATTGACAATCACTTTTACAACAAATGACTTATTGAATAACATTGTTAATGAATACTGTATGTGTGATCATTTCAATCGAAAGGTAATTTTGACAGTAATAATAAAAATGATCTATGTGACACTATAATAAGAACTGAATGACTGATTTCCATCAACACAGTTTGAGAAAAGCACAGATACACACCATCATTCATGACTCATAAACACACACTGATCTCACTGTCTATATGAGGATTCATTACACACATTTATTCTGACATGTTATTTCACTGACAGAAGTTCAGCTGTAGTATTAATGTAATGAAGAGAAAATAAGAGACTGTATAACATCTCACTGTTACTGATTCATCATGAGCTCAAAGCATTGTGGGTAGAGTCTCTGTACAGTCTAATCTGATTCATCAACACAGTTTCACTGATGATCCAGTATTATAAAACCTAAACCCAGGATAGAGCGGTTGAGTGAATGTGGTCTGGAGTGTGTGGATGAGGATCATTGTGTCTCCAGAGACGCTGTAGAAGGACAGAGTTCCTGCACTGTGATCCACATACACTCCTATTCTACTGCTGATGGACTCTACTGGGAGTTTAGTCTCTATCTTATTGTGTATGAATGAGTAACTGAAGGAAGAGCAGATCAAATTCCAGGACTGATCATTATATCCAAACACACACTCTTTACCTTCGCTCTTCCTGCTGATGCTCTTATATGACACTGATATAAACACACCATATTTACCACTCCACTCAATCTCCCAGTAACAGCGTTGATCACACACACTCTCTCTACACAACACCTGCCACACATAATCAAATCTGTCTGGATGATCAAGATATGGCTGCTCTGTGTTAGTGACAGTAATCACTCTATTCTTCTTAGACAGACGGAGGAGTTTATGTGCTGTGTTTGGATCCAGAGTGAACTGATGGGAATCTGATGGAGATAAAACACATCACAATCAGGAATTATGAATCTGATCTTTTAATGTATCTGAACTCTTCATGTTCAATATATCATCAGTGTCTCAGTACAGTTTGCCAGATATCCTGTACAAATCATCATTTACATGATCAACTATAAAACTCTTCTGTCATGTTTTCTTTCTCCTTCTACAGGAAGAACATGAACACACTCAGTGAGTTTTTCTGCTTGTTTTCTTAGTGACTTACATTGTAGGAAGTCCTTCCTGGTCCTGGGAACAATGTTGGTGAAAGAGACTGTGGAAATCAACAGACATGAAGAGTGTGATTATTGTAAGAAAGGCAACATAGATGACAGAATAATGACGTATGCACATCTCTGGTGGATATTGATGCGCTCCAACTAGGGGTGTTGCAATATAACGGTATTGATGATAATTGTGTTATTCAAACCATGAAATATCGATATCGTGTTTTTTTTTAGGGTGTGACAATATACCGGTATTGGCAATAACCACAATATTTAAAATGAACAGGACGCTTATGATATCATGACATGTAAATACTCCAGCGCCAGTACCTGGTTGAGCTCTCAGGTGGCTGTCAAACAAGAAGATGACGTGGCGTGTATGGAAGGCCGTTTCAGCATAAAAACGTTCCAGCGTTACTCGTCGTAATTATATTTTTACTAGTAACAATTAAATTAAAGAGCTCTCTAATTCAGTTTTTACTAGTAACAATTACAATTAGAGAGCTCTATAATTCATTTTTTACTAGTAACAATTATGATTGTAGAGCTCTCTAATTGAATTATAGAGCTCTGCAATTGTATTCTTACTAGTAACAACTGAATTGTAGAGCTCTATAATTCAGTTTTTACTAGTAACAATTCCAATTAGAGAGCTCTGCAATTCATTTATTACTAGTAAGAATTCAATTGCAGAGCTCTGTAATTCAATTGTTACTAGTAATAATCCAATTGCAGAGCTCTACAATTCCACTAGAGAGCTCTCTAATTCAATTGTTACTAGTAAAAACTGAATTATAGAGCTCTCTAATTATAATTGTTACTAGTAAAAAATGAATTAGAGAGCTCTTTATTTCAATTCTTACTAGTAGCAATTCTAATTACAGAGCTCTATAATTGTATTATTACTAGTAAAAACTCCTATTCATGAGATGCAAAACAGATTGCAGATTTCCCGCCTACAAAAGTGCGTTTCAAAATAAAAGCCCTGTAGCGTGGTTCTAAAGTATCCTGAAATATTTTACAGACTTAGGTAACATATTAATCATGTTCACATTAAAGCAAAATTAAGATGATGCCTGAGATGAAAGCCTATATTTAGTCGTTATATTCATTCACCTTTGTATATTGGTAAAGCTAAGAGCCAAGAACACTCCATATCACTGGACATAATATAGGGTGAAATGCCCTAAGCCACCCAAAGTGTTTTGACCGGTTTTGACAAACTTGATATTAAGGAATATAAATTCATTTTAAATATTTACAGTGTTTAGTATTGTTATGCAATAATAGAATGATTATCGCGGATATCTAATACAAAATAAACACCTCTATTGAATTGATTATCAAATTGTGTTAATAATAGGCGATTTGGCGCTGTGGTATGTTGTTTTTGAAATTATGTTGTTGTTGAGTGCTCGTTGTTATCAGAGGCGCGTGCAACAGGGTTCACAGCGCTCGTGCACACGGATTAGCACTTCAATCTATCGCTTTTGCGGAGACTCTCTATTCCATACGTTGAAATCACAAAAAACAAAATACATATAAACGTGTCACTGCTCTTGATATACAATCACTGATGAAAATCTTTGGTTTTAATGAGAAAAAAAAAAAAAAATTCACTTCGTTGGATTAGAACCGGGAACCTCTTGCATCCTAATCGGAGAAACTGCCACTAGTCCATCAGGACATTCAATTATCAAAGGCGGATCGTCGTATTTATTAACTAATGTACATACTCTCGAGACTAACGACATTGTATTATAGTAGATGTAGGAAAACTATCATATTTGAACACATTTATAATTTTAATATCATATCATTATTATTGTAATAATAATACAACATTACCCCCCCCCCCCACCCACCCATACACATTCTTGTCCCACCCACTTTGTAAAACAAAGTTACGCCACTGACCCCAGTTGAATATGCATAAGGCACGATTAGCATAATGATATGTCGCCGAATACAGAGCTCTGTAATGCAATTGTTACTAGTAAGAATTGCTATTGTAGAGCTCTGTAATTCAATTTGTACTAGTAAGATTGCAATTACAGAGCAATCTAATTCTAATTGTGACTAGTAAGAACTGAATTATAGAGCTCTGTAACTTAATTCTTACTAGTAACAATTCAATTAGAGAGCTCTATAATTTAATTATTACTAGTAAGAATTGCAATTAGAGAGCTCTACAATTGAATTCTTACTAGTAACAATTTGATTATAGAGCTCTCTAATTGAATTACAGAGCTCTCTAATTCAATTGTTACTAGTAACAATTATGATTAGAGAGCTCTGTAATTCAATTGTTACTAGTAACAATTACGATTAGAGAGCTCTCTAATTCAATTGTTACTAGTAACAATTGAATTAGAGAGCTCTGTAATTGAATTATAGAGCTCTGCAATTACACATATCTTTAATGTGTATTTTTACTAGTAATAAATCAATTGAAGAGCTCTGTAATTCAATTGTTACTAGTAAGAATTCAGTTAGAGAGCTCTATAATTGTAATTGTTACTAGTAAGAATTCAATTAGAGAGCTCTATAATTGTAATTGTTACTAGTAAGAATTAAATTAGAGAGCTCTATAATTGTAATTGTTACTAGTAAGAATTGAATTAGAGAGCTCTATAATTGTAATTGTTACTAGTAAAAATTGAATTAGAGAGCTCTATAATTGTAATTGTTACTAGTAAGAATTCAATTAGAGAGCTCTATAATCCCAATTGTTACTAGTAACAATTGAATTACAGAGCTCTATAATTAAAAATGAATGGAAGTCAATGGAGACATATGACTAGTAATAAATGAATTGTAGAGCTCTCTAATTGGAATTGTTACTAGTAACAATTGAATTAGAGAGCTCTATAATCATAATTGTTACTAGTAAAAATTGAATTATAGAGCTCTGTAATTGTAATTGTTACTAGTAAAAATTTAATTGTAGAGCTCTATAATTGTTATTGTGACTAGTAAAAACCGAATTAGAGAGCTCTACAATTATAATTGTTACTAGTAAAAATTGAATTATAGAGCTCTGTAATCGTAATTGTTACTAGTATAAATTAAATTATAGAGCTCTTTAATTTAATTGTTACTAGTAAAAATATAATTATGACGAGTAACGCTGGAACGTTTTTATGCTGAAACGGCCTTCCATAGGCGTGCAGCTATTCCAAGAAGAATCATGTCATCTGAGCGGGAGAGTGAGAGGCTCTGTCCACACCCGAAAAAAGTAAGCTCGACAGTATGGGAGTTTTTCGGCTTCAAAGAAAACATTTTGTAGGATTTGCCTAGCTACAGTCAGTGTGAAGGGTGGCAACACCATCAACCTTTTTACCCACCTCTGTGTCCATCACCCTCCGTGTCCATTATGCCATTTTACAGAGAGTAAGTTGCAATTATTTTACTAGTCATGCAATGGGAAATGTTATATTAACCTGTTAACAGCGATTTTCTGTGTTCATATATTTTAATAAAGAGTGATTATTTTAATAAGTACTGCGTTTTCCTCACTTGTCTTATTCAGAGTGATGTAGCTATGCATGCAGTTATATGCCCTCAAAATTCAAGATACACGGGCATTTTTTGCCCAGAGGAGTTTTTGTCATTTTATCATATTATAAGATGTAGTTGTATTACAATATCACACGAGCAAGAGTGCCGTTTTCCCCAAATCAGCACAAATGCAATGTTCATTTAACTTATAAATGAATAAAATGAACAATGTGAGTTACATTTTAGACACAGTATTGTTAATATTTTTTGTTTTTTTCGCCAATGAAAATTTCAAATTATGAACAGCAGAACAGAGCCCCCGTGTAACAGAAATGTTTTTGTTATACTGACTGAATCCGCATTTAGAACGAATCAGTTTAATGATTAAATGACCCATTCATGAACATGCTTCGTTCCTGAATGAATCTGTCATTTGAACAAATCGGTTGACTCACTCATTAAGACAGTGACTTGCTGCCACCTACTGGCAGTTTAGTTTAGTTTCATATTTAAGGGACATTTTAATTAAAAAGTTAAAATTAGAAAAAAATCCATATTTAAATATGGAATTAAATTTATGTAGACAAATTGTAAATGCTGTGTAAATATATTAATGCCACTTCTCATTCTGTGTCACCTCTGTATTGCAAAGATGGATTTTGTTGATAATGATTTAATTTGATTGGTAACAGCCATAATGTATAGGCTAATATGTTAGTATTAATTTGTATTTCTTCAGGTCTTAAAAAGCCTTAAATTTGACTTGTGTAACAAGTGTAACAAATGTGCAACAACCCTGAAAGAGAAAAACTAAAAAAAACAAAGTAAAAATAATTTTGTGATAATAGTGCCCTAGCTCCAACACTGACTGATGAGCAACAAGCGCTCTGTCAGATTCACTGAAGATAGAGAAGCGAGTGGGTGACATGAGACTACACTGTTCGGAGAGTTTTATACTCTTTTTTTTTTTTTATACTTTTTTTTTTTTGTATTAATGCACACAGTACGTGTTACTATCTTCATTTGCTAGTAGATTTTTGTTTGTGTGTTATTTTGATATTTATGGCTAATGTCTCTGTGTGTATATTAACTTTTTGTTTATCTAGTGCAGATATGATTAATCTATATTGTATAGTTTGATACTTTGGCTTGATTAAGCAGTTATATTCCGTATAATTTGTGACACGTTTGCACAATTGCATGTGTTACTATTTAGCTATTGGAATGAATATATATGGATATTTATTTCATAATGCCATTAGTTGTGTTTGTTATTTGTTTTCATTTAGAACCACACACATGTCTACAAGTATATAACATTCCGTGACACTGACATGAATCCAGACTTAATTCTCCTCAATGGAAATCATATTTACATATTTATTTTATTGTCTGAATCATTCCCTATCCCCTATATAGTGCACTATGTGCCATTCACCATGTAGAAAATAGTAAATGTGTGAACAAGTGACCGATTTTATCTGAAGCTTCATCTTCTATTCATAATGTAGGGGGCGGGGCTTCAGATTCTACAGTATAGAGCATTTGATTGGACAGAAAATCTGATGAGAAGCTGAAGTGCAGTGATGTCATTAGAATAGTTGATCATTAACAGAAGTGACTGTATATTGACTAAGTTTTGAATGCTTATATTGTTACGTTCACCGTCTCGTCCAGGTTGTTTGACTGTCACGTGTTCCTTTGTGTTTTGCTCCCGCCACTCATTATTCGCCATGGACACTGATTTCATCCCCAGCTGTTTCTTATTAGTGTGTGTACTTAAGTTCCTCCCTGTCTTCAGTCCAGTGTCCGGTATTGTTTAATGTTACTTGTTTCTATGTGTATCCTGACTGCTTTATGTTATTAAACTACGTTATTGTTCCTACTCCTGCCTTCCTCGTCTTCTCTAGGATACCACCGTAACAGAATACCGGACCTAAAAACGAAAGATGGATTTCTGCGGTAGATTTACGCTAGTGGCACAGAATAACCACGATTTTTGTTTATTCACCAAGGAATTCATCAGTGTTGCACTCTCCTGCCCCTTCAACGACGAAACCCTGAAGTCGTTGTTCTGGATCGGGGCCAACTACCATCATCCCCTGGACCTCCCAGACACCTTCGGACTCAGCTGGATGGAAGCCATCATCAGGTGTCTGGAGAGCGTTCGTCCCCGATCCAGAGCACAGCCAGACCCAGAGCCTGTACTTTCCCCACGGACCGCGGCGTACTCGTGCGAGCCCCCCGCAGACGGAGAGTTACCACCGGCAGCTACAGGTCAGCCAGATCCCGAGACCCCGAGGACAGAGGTGACCAGCGCCCAAGAAGTGGAACTCCACCTGACGTCTGACCAGCAGAGGTGTGAGCCCACGACATCTGCGGACGAGGGAGATTTGACTACGGAGAGGGAGGACTGGCTGATTAACTTCAGCGATGAGTCTACGCCCACCCAAACCCACCCGTCATCTTCATCCTCGTTACTTACCAGAGACTTTATTATGGACTGTGTTCTATTTACAGATTTTCCATCTACTGTACGCTCAGCCAGTCCTCCTATACCATCGCTGCTGGATATCATCTGCCCTGCGTCGTCTCCGGGGAACCCCTGTGACGTCGAGCCGCAGGTCACACTCTCACCAGCAGCACATAAGCCAGAGGTTCCGGTGGCTCCGCCTCTAGCTGCCGTCCTCAACGCTCCATCTTGGCCCGTCGACCTGCCGGCTCCGTCCAGGCTCCTCCCAGCTACGGTTCCGCCGGAGACCCTCCGACTGACGGCTCCTCCGGCCTCCCTCGTCCAGCCGGCTCCCCCTTGGTCAGTCGTCCCTCCTCTTCCGCCACGGACTTTCGAGACGTCGAGTACTCTCCGTCCCTCCACCCCTTCGGCTACAGAGGGCTCCTCCTTCCCCTCGGAGTCGCCTCTGTCCTCGGTCGAGCCGACGTCACCGCAGCCCTCGGGATCTCCAGCTACACCTCCGCTAATCGTCGCCTGTACATCGCCGCAGTCTCCTAGGCCAGCGACGTCGCGGGAGTTCGCCAGCTCTCCGTCTGCGCACCAGAATCCACCTGCCGAGTCTCCGTCAGTCATCCCCCAGATGCCTTCAGTCCGCCCTTCAGCATCTGGACTCCGCCCTCCATCTACCCGGCCGTGGACTGTCGGATCTGGGGAGCTCTGGGTCTGTGCCAGCGGTCATCCACCCACGCCGAAGGATCGTCGTCCTCCCTTCATCACTCTTCTTATTAGTGTATGTACTTAAGTTCCTCCCTGTCTTCAGTCCAGTGTCCGGTATTGTTTAATGTTACTTGTTTCTACGTGTATCCTGATTGCTTTATGTTATTAAACTACGTTATTGTTCCTACTCCTGCCTTCCTCGTCTTCTCTAGGATACCATTGTAACATATATCTTCTAAATACAAATTTTGTCATTATTTTGGAGCACTCTAGCTTAAAGATAACAGTAAGTAAGTACATATTCATACTAAAAGAGAAAAATCTTCAATTTTGATTTCATGAGGACTTTAAAGCGACAGACAGGCATGTGCTCAGAATAAACTGAATGATGTGATCCGCTAGTGTGGATGCAAATATAGTTATCGTTATAGTTATTGTTGGTGTGAAGAGGCCTTTATTCTGATTTTTCCACCGGCTAAATAGTATTTTTAATTGTTTTAAACAAATCAAATTCATGCAATTTTGCATATAAGGTAAACAAAGTGGGAAATAAATAAAAAATGCTAAGCATATTTTAGAAAGTTTATACAGTATATTTTAATGTAAATAGGTAGATCTTATTTTTTTGTTGTGTAAATACAATTGTCTGACTCACTGACAAAACATTTAAAAGAACTTGAAAATCTTTCCATTTCCTTCAAATTCTGTCCTTAAAATACAGTTTTTCATAATGTTGTAAAAATTACAGACGTTATCATTAGGATATTGTCTGTCTGCACATGACATTAACAGCACACCTCCGTACAGAAGTGGTTGTTATACTGGCTGGAGGTTATGGAGCTGTAGAGTATGTTTAACAAGTTTATTGTATTTGATCGTCACATAATGTTGTCGTCAGCCTCGCGAAGTTTGCAGTAACTTAGATGAAAATGATCTTACAAAATGGAATTACTTTTGGTTAAATTAATTAATGAAACCGAGTTATCATAATATCACCACCATAATGAAAAAAGCGCATGAAATCAAAACACCCATCGACTGAGGAAAGACAGCTGTCCATCACTGCATTCACGACAGGTAATCACAGCTGCAGCCTGAGTGAGCCGTAAAGATAACTTGTCTTATCTGTTAGCAAAGTGATCTCGTTATGCTTCCTTTAAGTTTCGTCAAGGGAGACATATTTACGAACAGAAAACACAAAGTGCTGCTATTAGAAACTTTGCTTAACATATCTTTTTACATAACATTATCTTGGTGTCTCTGCAACTTCTGTCAGCACAGCGCATTTCACCCGAGCATGTGGATGTTATATAATAAAATCTTGATTAATTAAAAAAAATAAAATAATAATAAATTCTCGTTTGACGTCATTTAAATAAACAAATATTCGAATATTCACTTTTTACGAGCCCAAATATTCGAATACAATATTTTGGCAAAATGCCCACCCCTACTAATTTGTACTAAATTGTAACCGAGATAGTAGTGAATTAGATCAAATGAGTGAATTTGATCTTTTGTATTATTCCTCACCTCCAGGCATTAAAGGTCCCATATAGTCAAAACTGAATTTTCCTGGCTTTTTTCAAGGTAACTGATGTCTAGGGGCTATGTAACTACCATATGTTTCAAAACAGTCAATACACAGTCAAATGCACACAAATGCCTTTTCACAAGCCGTTGTGGCTTCCGTAAAAATGTGACATCAGAACTACTCAGTGACCACCTTCAGTCAACACCCCGAGCACTGCCCACCATCCCACCCTTCTTTTGCCAAACCCCCAGACAACATCGTGTCCATGCCATTGCTGAGCAACAACACGGAAACATGTCAAGAAAGCGCTTTTCAGTCAGGAAAGTACATCATTGCACTGGCTTCCGAACAGGCCCGGCTTGGCTAATCGGGAGCACCGGGAGAATTCCCGGTGGGCCGGTTTGTTTATTTGGCCGCGAGGGCCGGTGTTGTCATGGCACTGGGTTGAAATATGGATGCTCTAGAAACTGTGGACGCGGCAAATTGTACTAAGCTGAGTAGCCTAACTTTTTCCTAAAAACCAGTCAGTGATGGATTTAGGCCTAGACGACATGGGCAACGGCAAACAAACAATCAAACAAACGAATGCGCGATCGGGTTTTTACTGCTCATTTGCACGTAACGTCAATGATATCATGTCACTCGGTGGGTAAATTAACCTGGTCGGGAGGGACTCGGAGTGTGCGCCCGGAGAAGACAACTCACTCAAAAGTATACGAGAAACAGGGGTGAGGTGACGTCTGTAGGGACAGCGGGACAAGTTCTAAATCAACGCTAAATTATGGTAAGACAAAAGGTCTAAGCCACCGGAGGCCAATTTAAGTAACGTAAATAAATAAAAAGGAAGAGAGGAAAACATGCAAAAGATAAAGGCATGTATGCAGCTTACTCATATCATAATAATAGTAGGCAAATAATAAAATATAGGTCCTATCACTTATGTTATGTTGCTTGCTATGCTATTACACATTGGCCAACAATATTAATTTTTCTGTCCAACTAGCTTACATAACCAGACAGTGAAATGTGATTTTACACAATTTTTAAACAAACGTAATAGCCTACTTTAATATTTTACTGTAAAGTTGTGCAATTTTGTAGGATTGATGGTATTTTGTGTTATTTATTTGCCTCAATTTGTAATAATTTAAGTATATACATTTATATAAAATAGCAAAATTTTATGTTAAATCCACTTTAATAAAGATCTACATTTCTAAATTCCATTCATAGTGATAGACATGAAAAATGTGCCTCGGTTAATTGGACGATTACTGCCATCTACTGGAAAGCAAACACTTAAAGGTGCCCTAGCCTAGAACGTTCTTTCACAAGATGCAATATAAGTCTAAGGTGTCCCCTGAATGTGTCTGTGAAGTTTCAGCTCAAAATACCCCATCGATTTTTTTAAATAAATTGTTTTATCTGCCTATTTTGGGGCATCATTAAATATGCGCCGATTCAGGCTGCGGCCCCTTTAAATCCTTGCGCTCCCTGCCACCGAGCTCTCGACTATAAAACAATGCATAAACAAAGTTTGGATTTTAAATTCTATGGCACCTTTAATTAAATTAAAATAACAAGAATTAATCAATGGTTAACATTAAAATCAATACTATAACTATAAAAATAACTATATCAAATTTTAGCATTTTTTGTAGTATCATTGGTACTATCATGAATATTTGAAGATATTTAAAAAAAAATACGATTAATTACAAGGCTGTAGAGAACAGTGCACTATTGCAGACTTATATACTGAGGTTTTAATTACATTATTTTAATATAGTCAGTCGTGAATTAAAGTGGGCCGGTCTAAGGCATGAAACTCCAGGGCTGAAAATGGGTCCCAATCCGGCCCTGCTTCTGAACAACATTCATATAAGAAACCAGTGGCTAATGTTCATTTATTCGGAAATACCACAGCAATTTACTTTGAACTTGACCGTCTGTTCTGCACATTTCACAAGTGACTGCTTCATCAGTCAGGCACAGTTTAATGCCAGTTTTTCAAAGAAGCTACTCCTCAAAGATTCTGCAGTCCCTACATTGTTAGGTCTGATCTCAAATCCACAACCCGCAAGTAAACTTCTCACACATTTTATGTTACATTATGGAGCCAGCATAATCTGAAAATATAGTTTGTAAACAGTTATGCAATGCTGACATTTATACAGTCAGTAGGCATCCTTGCACAGTTACCACAAGTACACCTTTTAGAGAAAAAAGTAACATTGTAAAATAAATTGTAGCACCTCAAGTTACTGTATCAGTAGGAAAGCAATAGTTACGTAGCTTACAGCATTTTATTTTTTAAAAAATTAATTAATTACCATTCTGAAAAATCCTGTCGTAAGCGTGTTTGAGGAGGTGGTTGTCTCCTGTTGTCGTTGATGTGGGGTTTGAGTTCGGCTCAAACATGTAAGGCCAGACAACAACGGACAACAAGCCACATCAGGCTACAACATACATGATCTTAGTTACCTGTGGTTGGCCTGGCTGTGCGTCACTCGGAAAACAACAGGCCAATCAGAAGAGGCTCATGAATATTAATTAGACAGGCCAAAATTGACCTATTCCTAGCAGAGCTCCTGAGAGAGTAATTGTAAAAATATATTGAGATGGTTTTTGGTACTTATACCGCAAATATATATTCTTAAGGACATCAAAACCTAAAATAAAACTCCAGCAAGGTGTAAAATATGTGACCTTTAATAAAGGGACTCATACCTACTAAAGTTCAACTTTCTCACTCAGCTCTTGTTCTCAAAACCCCCAATAGTTTGTTCTCCATTGTTGCATCTTCATGAATGAAACATGCATGTAACTACATACTGTAGTTCAAAGATTATTCAACCTTCTTTTATTAAATTTCATATAATCAATGAACTCTTCAACAATTCTGAGTTCCCTTTCGAAAGGGAACTCTACTCTGCGTTTACCGCATTTGTGTCACACGTGAACCAGTATCTGTGTAACGTCTGGATGGATCCGTTCAGAGTCAATAAACTTTGGAGTTTTCAGAACGCTTTTAACCTGGTGAACTTTGTTTATAAATCACTAAATCGGCGCCGGACGGCTGTGACATTCGGCAGGTTTGTGGGCCTGCGATGGTAAACAGAAAAGTCCAACTTCCTCACTTTGGTGACTTCAAAAGGAGCACCCCCCCCCAGAGACTGACCAGATCCACATTCCAACACTCCACACACACAGGGACACACAAAAACACACACACAGACACATACAGAAACACACAATCATACATTTTTAACTGTATATGTGAACTACCACTATGCTGGAATATATATATGATATATTTTAGAGCCTATGCATGTTTCCTAGTGTTTAAATGAGTGTATTTGTGCTAGTGTGCATTTTAATAGGGGAATCCTGTCTGTAAACCATAACTTCTTCCCTATGCCTTTCCGACCTATCGAGTTTGATCTCGTTTTAAAGCTCCGGACTTGAGCTATTCATTGAGACATGTCACAAAACGGACAAATGCATTTTTCTATGTGTTTAATGATCCTATGAAGAACGTACTCCATCTCGAAATCCGATCGGATAATCATTAAGTATGCAAACTCAGCTAGGATTCCAAACAAAGGAACTTTGCCCGCCAAATAGTGCTGCGCATCTATTGGTCGCTACAATTCAGGAGGTGTGTTAGCTTGGGTTCCATAAAACAACGACACACACCTTCACCTTGTCTCTTCGCGCTCCTCTTCTTCTTCTCCTTTGTCTCCCGACTGACTCACGAGCACCTCGTGCACGGACGCCTCAGGTGACCGCGCTTCCCAACCACGCGCGCAGTTCGGGAGGACCACTTCCTTAGACTTTCTCTCTCTTCGTCTAAGTTACTTAAGCTTAAACCTCTTTTGAAAACCCCGCCGGAGAAACCCTCTCTGGAAGGACCAACCCAGCCAGGCGCATTGAAACTGCTACACACGGACTTGAACCAATAAGCAAGTATTATCATTTATCTGAATTTGTCTAAACTGATTTCTGTGCTGGCTCTCTCTCAAAAAGGTTTAACAAAGAATTTGCCATCCTTTGATCATCTTTCTTTCCATGTCTTTTCTTCATTCTCACCCTTGTGTATATATATGTGTATACTTCTGTATATATTTTAGACGTATAATCTCAGTCATAGTTGCATATATTAAACACTTTAATTCATGCTCGATTGTTCTGTTCGTTCTTTCAACTGAAGACCAAGTCACTTTAACGTTTTTCGATCGCTTTTTGCTTTGAGGCTATAATAGCAAGTTATTTTCATGGCCAGAAAATAACTCTGTTTATAATATTCTGTGAGGGACTTAGTTTGCTGGACAAACGAACAGTTTCTCTAGATAATTATTAAACCAGAACTAATCATATATGTAATTGATTATAATTCGTTGTAATTGATTCACAATATATGTTTAATTCCCCGTTGGGTTGATATATGAATCATAATTTATTCATAACCTTATGAATCATTATATTCATATTTCATCCATAAATGGATTAATAACTGTACGAACCGCTACATTCGTTATATATTACAATCTGAAAGCCAAGTATCAAATCTCTCCAATCCTATTGGCCGGCGACAGCCTATGACGTCATCATAGCGCGACCCGGAAGTATATAAGGAGCGCCTAGAGAACCAGTCGGTATCTTTTCGTCTTTCGGGACTGTTTTGTCTGATCGCGATTTCATCGAATCTGGTAAGGAATTTGCTATCATGTCTGACAAACGTTTCAGGAAGTGTGTTGACCCGTGTCCTAGGTTGTTGACACCAGAGGACACACACAACCTGTGCGTTTTCTGTCTGGGCGAGGAGCACGCATGGACAGCGCTTGAGGACACTGTCTGTGTTAATTGTGAGCGTCTTCCCATGAAGACGCTCCGTTCTCATTTGACACTGTTCTCGAGGGAAGAGGCGTCGAAATCTGTGCCTGGTGGTTCATGCCCCACCCGTGCTGAGGCAGAGTGGCGGCTGAAATAATGCGGCTCGCAGTTGGAGCTCGCTGCAGAGTTTGAGAGAGGTGTTAATCTTTCTCAGCCCCCAGCGGCTGGCGAGGATGAGTTGCTGGATGACGATGACATCCTTTCTTTGACGTCATCGGATCAAGCAGCGAGTGCTCTTCTGGCTGCTAGCCCGAGAGAGCAGGAGATGGCTGTTGATGAGGAAGCAGGTGAGCCTGTTGATTCCGCAAAACCTCCCTGCCCTGCATATATTGAGCTGCTGGAGGTTATGGAGCGTGCTTCTGGCAGGCTGCAGCTGCCTTGGGAGCGCATTAGGAAAGAGACCGCACACGGACGGCTTGACGAGCAGGTCCTTTCCGGCCATGGCCCTGCAGCTTCCAATCTTCATGTTGAGATTGAGAAGGCACGGATGAACCCGTATTCGGCTTGCATTCATCGACATCAGTGGGCGAATTTCGCTGAACTTGAGGGATTGAGCCAACATGGGTATGTGTTGATGCCCCCTATTGACGAGACGTTTGCAAAGTCACGAGGAGGGTGCTGACACTGAAAGCTCCGGTCCTGCATACGTGGCAGCAGGACACTATGGCGTTGTTACAAGCCTACCAGGCCGACCTGCTGAAGGATCTGGATCAGGGACAGGGTTTGTCCCATAAGGTGGTGGGAGAGCTGCGCCACACTACGGATCTCGCTCTCTGGGCCACTAAGCAAACCACCGCATCGATTGGTAGATTGATGGCGGCCACGGAGAGACATCTGAGGTTGAAACTGGTGGACATTGGGGACAAAGAGAAGGGCTTTATCCTCGATGCCCCGGTGTCGCCCTCTGAACTTTTCGGCACCTCCGTCGAGGCGGTGGTTGGAAAGTTCAGGTGCACTCGGCAGCGTTTAGAACCTGCTCAGAATACTGGTTTAGAATACCGCTCAGATCCAAACCTGGGCCCAGACAGGCAGGAGGTCCTGGTCCGTCTCAAGCTGAGGCTCAGAGACAGGGCCAGAAGCCCAGTGTGGCCGCTCGGGCGCCTCCTCCACCTCCTCGGAGCAGGTCCCAGAGACTGCGGGACTCGAAGAGGAAGAAGCAGGATTTAAAGGGGTGGTTCATTACCATTTCACTTTTTTAACTTTAGTTAGTGTGTAATGTTGCTGCTTGAGCATAAACAGTATCTGCAAAGTTACAGCACTGAAAGTTCAATGCAAAGGGAGATATTATCTTTTAAAGTTATGGCAGTTTAATGCCTACAAAAACGACCGCATTTGGACTTCAACAGGGTTGGTGACATCATAAACCCTGCAAAACGCCCCCGGACACACGCAACAAAGTGGGCGAGGCCATGTTGCACAGCATAATGGAAGCAGAAGAGTTGTGTACACCGGACGAGAGCGGCAGGGCGACGCCGTCAAAAGATAATAGAACCCATTATAATCTGTGATATTTTCACACTGGATGCTGAAGACAGCTTCCAGAATCTACACGAAGTTCAATGCTGGATGGCTATTACTGAATGCACAAAGGCTTTTACTGAAAGATGAAGCAGTTCCCACTTTAAAAGCAGAAGCTGCTGTTTATTGCCCCAAACTGTAAGTACATTTTATTGTTTGTACATGTCTTTCAAATGTATAGTTCTGTTGCTATTTTTTGGTTGCATCAAAGGACATATAACAAAGAGCCAACTCGTTTTTGCTTCGCTAGCCAGTTAGCTAAATTCGATTGCATACGTTCTCCAACAAATGTCCAACAAAACGTTCTGTGTTCATAGACAAACAGTTGTTCCATGCTATAAATTAAACACTACCTTTACAAAAATGCAACTACTCAGTCATGTATTTGGCTACAGTAAAGCTTTAATCAGGATAAAACCATATATTGAAAGCTAACAAACAGCAGTGACAGAATATCAAAACACTTTGACACAAATACAAAATGAAATACCATTCATAAACGTCCTTTAAAAGCCACGATTGCAGAGGTTCTGCTTGACTCTCTTTATCTGGGTCTGATTCGGGCTCAATTTGATACAGCAATATAGACGCCATTATTTACATTTCGTCTGAAGCACGGCTCCTAGAACTATAGTTACCACTAGCTAACACCACGTATCTATGAGTGGTAGGCCTTCTGGGCCTCATTTGAGAGCATATTGGTGTATGTCTTTGTAGTCCTCTCGCTTAGAGAGTAAAAGGTGTTTTACTGAGTACACTGCTTGTCGGATTGTGTTAGGTGGATGTTATGTGGGCACTCTACAGCCTTATCTGCTGATACTAACTCGGTTTGTCCCAGAACGAGTTACATGTTGTGGGTTCTTGTTTTCAGCACGATAGTTGTTCGAGGTGTGTGGCCTTGACAGGCCACCCTTGGATCTTCCCACTTCCACTTCTGGGGTTGTAACTTAAGCAGGACAAACATGTAGTTCTCACATGTTGGCCTTTAACAAGGCTGCTGTGTAATGAGTTGTTCTACGCTATGTAGAACTATTGTCATGTTGTAGGACCCTTCTTGGGCCTCCAAGATTGTGTGCCTACAGTATGGACTATCTGTTAGGTTGAGCTTTGTACTCCCCTGGTTAGGGTTGTCCTATATAGTGATTAGATCCCTAAGCTGGTCATTGGTTGAAGGCTTCTATGAGGCCTCCAACTTGAGGACCAGCCCCCAGGCTGGTTAATGTGCTCCCCTTTATCAGGGTTTCTTGAGTGCACAGCCTCCTCAGTGCAAATAATCAGGCGCTGAATAGATCCTAGGATTGAGCAGAGTTTACTCCCCTTATTTGTAGGGTTAAGAGCACTCAGCTGAGTTCTGTTCTCCATGATGCCCGTCTCTACACTCAGGTTTGAGTTGCTTACTGCCTTCTGCAGTCACTCTTACTCACTGTCTTCTCTGAAGAATGCATTGTTGAGGCTCTGTGTTAAGACAGGTTGCTGGCCAAAGACTAGGTTGTTCTCGGACCAGGTCGGCCTCCCTGGTGGCATTTGGGGTGACTATGTCCCCCTTTTAATGACTGGCTGGGGTTCCTTTCGGATCCCTGGTCACATTCCCTTAAAGGGACCTTCTTTCTGCAGAAGATTTGGTCCCAGAAGCATTGGTACAGCCTTGGTAGGCTTTCTGCGGAAGGCCTCTTTGAGGCTTATAGCTTGGGCTGTTGGCCGTAGGGAATGCTGTCACTGACAGCCTTTGTGTGACCCGAGGGTGAGTTGCTCTGGCGTTTCTTGTGAAACTGCTATTTACATTTGTCTAGCCATTTGTGGCATGCACTCCCCTCAAGCATGGCGGCATGGGTATATCGTTCCCCAAATGCGGTAAACGCAGTGTAGAGTTCCCTTTCGAAAGGGAACGTCTCAGGTTACGTATGTAACCATGGCTGCGGGGCTGCCTGCTGAACAGTCCCACAGACGATAAGATACTGACTGGTTCTCTAGGCGCTCATTATATACTTCCGGGTCACGCTATGATGACGTCATAGATTTGATACTTGGCTTTCAGACACCGGTTCATGTGTGATGTTCCCCAAATGTGGTAAATGGAGTGTCTCATTCCCTGTTCTCAGGGAACCATGGTTACATATGTAACCTGAGACATTTTCTCTGTTTTTCTGTTTCAAAAACTCTGTTTAACAACATTAGCGCCTATCTTCTAGTACAAATTAATTTATTTGTTCATTACACATCAGCTTGTGCCTAATATTGTGATCTTACATAGCAGAATATTTTAGTTATTAGAGAGGCATGTTCTTACATGTGACGCTTGTATAACAAAAACATCCAAGCATGCAGAGTTTTGACAGAGCTTTAAATGCCTTTTTGGTTAATTCATGACTTACATGACAACAGAACTATGACTTTGCATGCTTGTAGTTTCTTTTGTGCTGCATTTATAGTGCAGTGAAATACAGAGCGCAACAATGACACATGATATTGAAGACTGTGATATTGAAGACTGTGTGCCACGAGCACAGTATGCTGACATGACAGGAAAGTGTTTTTTTGAGGCCTGAAAATATCTCATCTGGCCACAGATACTGAATCAGGACAACGTGTTTCTCTCATAATCTGACAGAAGTGTCACCAGCTTTCACACATCTTTCAAAAGAAAAACATCAGAAAAACAGAATCATGTTTGTTGTTGTTTCTTTTGACTGCACACAATGAGAACCATTTAAAACTGTCTTGCAACCCACCAGCTGAGAGACGTTGCTCATTCAGGACCTGTACCTTTTCCCCACTCGTTTGACTTGCGCCTGGAAAATAGAGACAGAAACAACAATTGTGAGGTGTAACCCCAGAGTGCAGGCTGAACGATTGGGGCAGGGTGTGACACAGTTTCATTGGTTTATAATACAGCTGCAATTCTTAATTTATGGCCACGATATATATAGAGCAGGACTACATCAAGTGAAGTCAACTGTATTTGTATAACGCTCAATACACATTGTTTCAAAGCAGCTTCACAAAAACTCATATTGTCTATAAGTTTTAATATTGAGCAGTTTTAGGGCTAGGCGATATCACAAAATATGATATAAATGATACGCTGTTTGAGATTTAGGTGTATTGTATTTATTATTTTATCCAGCAGATAAGTCAGTGCTACCTTTAGGGCTGCGTAAAATTATGGCATTGCAAAGGAGAGATATTTTCTATCATCTTTGCTTTTATTTTGTATGCAAAGATGCATTTTGAATTTGTTTTTACTAAATGTTCATATCACTTCTCTGCTTGGTATTTTTTAAGTCCTCAAATTATTGCACAGATTTACAGATGAATATGATTTTTTTTATAGTTATGCAGCTATATGGCTATAACAGTGAGTGTAAATTTCAATCTATTTTCACTCGTACATACGCAGATTATAACACAATGTGGGGTTTGATAAATAATAAGTAAAAAAAAAAATAAGTTGACACTTATTTAGGCCTACTATAAAATAGGAACCTTTAAAAACTATAAACTATAACTCGGCCTGAAGTACTCGCAGGTGGCGTCACCATGTGTTCATTTGTAAACTATAGTCTTGTTTTGACAAAAGTATAACAAAAGTTGTTTTTTCGTGATCACAACTTAATTTTCTTGTGATCTCGAGATAACAAAAGTTGTTTTGTCATGATCACGACTTAATCTCTGCTCTAAATTACACAAATGTGCCAACAGGTGGCAGTATTACCAAATATAACTGGTGATGCGCTGTAAATATCCACTTTACTGTATTAGTTCATATTGGCTCAGATTGTACGAGTTTCGGACTGAGAGAGTTTTCGTGATTGCTTTATTTTGTGCAGTATTGTGTGCCTTATGCGATTAACTTAACTTTGAAAAGACTGATTATAATTATTTTGCTTGAAAGTGTCTGTTATTGTTCTGACTAGTTGCATGACTCACCACAGTTTCACGACCGCAATAGTTCGGTGTGATACTAAACTTATTGCTTATTAAAACTAATTTTGATGTCACTGTATAGTATTCTGTTTGCACCTTATCTTTAAGACGCTATTTTAATCATCACAGTTTCAGTGTTCGTTTACCTCATTATGTCACTCAATGTATATTGATAGGAAATGTGATTTATAGCCTATGTCATTTAATTCAGTGATAGTGTGTAACCTATTGTATTTTCTACATTTCTTTGTAGGAAACAACACACATACACATAAACACGCTTCTCAAACAGCATCCCAAGATTGTTTTAGCCTATATCAACTGGATTAAAGTTTTGTTTTTTGGAAATCTGGAGTATTGCACCTCTTTTTAATTGAAGACAGTTTAACACACATGATATCACAGCCTATCCTACATGACGAATAAAAATAACAAACAGATTATGTAATATAATTTTGTTTCAAATGAGTGAGGAAAATAAAGTGGGTTTAATCTAAAAGTTTTTAGAATTATAGAATAATCTGGCATCTTTCTGAAGGCACTCTGCCTGCGCTTGAGATGTTGAATGCTCTGTTGAATATTAAACATGTTAATTACAAAAACAAAATGTTAAGTATACATTTATTGAACAGTGATTGATTAGCCTATATGTATTCATTTATTGTAAACTTTATTATTAAGTGAAGTAAACATTTAGCTGAAATATCCACAAGATATAAGAGAGCATGATTTATCCGTCGATCAGATGCGCGTGAAAGTTGTATTCATTACTATAGCAACAGTAGAATCCAGGTACAGTGTGTTTCAGAATCAATCATTGTAAAAACAACTTTTGTTGTCTCGAGATCATGAGAAAATTAAGTCGTGATCATGACAAAACTTCTGTTATCTCAAGATCAGAAGAAAATTAAGTCGTGATCACGACAAAACAAGATAGAAAAAAATAATAATCCATGGCCGTTTAGGGCTTCCGTAATTCTGTGTCTTAAATACAATAAAACATTAGTCAATAGATCCTAACTAAAATACTAAACAGATAATAAGATACGGTTAGAGTTAGCACTTAATATTTCTGTATATGCCAAATCATTCACAAAATTGTACATAAAGGAATGCGCATGCTCAGGCTCGTTCAAAGTGTCTACCAATAAGATTTGTTGCATTACAAACCAATGAAATTGGGGTGGGCGGGGCAACAAGTGTCGCTACACCCCATCGTCCCTATCGCACTCTGGGGTGGTTGTGGCCAAGCTTAGGCCAACCCCCAGCTCTGCCCCTGGTTATTGGACCTGTTCAAACCAGCCAATCACTAAATGAAAGTGCACATCATTGATCATTATTCTCAAAGGAAATATTTTCTCAGAACAAGAGTTCTGCAATTTAGTTTAAAGAGGAATTATCTTGTGCCTATAGCGCTCCTCGCTGTCATTAAAACATTAAAACTTCCCAGGATGCCATAGGAAAAGACTTCAAAAGCAAAATTTGAGTGTTTAACTCCATTAATGAGATGATATATTTGAATGTGTAGCTTATATCAAAATAAAAATCATTCTCTTTACTTCAGTACTTCGCTCACTCCAGTAAAAGATTGCATTTGCAATGTTTATACACCAGGCCCCCAGGACTTTACCTCTGTAAGAGATTTTCTTGAGCTTCTCTTTGCAGAAATCCTCCAGTTTGTCTCTCAGCTGACGGACAGATTCTCTCACGCCATCAAAAGAGGAGAGAGAACTGAAGGGATCATCATTTACGTTTGTAGATTCAGGAGGAGCTGAGAGAGACTGGAAACTCTACAGAAAACAGAAATCAAAGCTCATCACCTCCACACTTCAGCCAATAACCTGCTCTACTGTCAGATTTGAGCAGCTCTTGTTGATCCTTAGTAACTCTCCTCAATCCAGCACTTTCACAGCATCAGCTTCATTCTTCTCATATTCATTATATCATGTTAGAGCTATAAGATCTAGTGTTTGACACTTACACTATATGTGAACTTTCTAGGAAAAACACTTGATGATCAAACATCTGCCAATAACATAAATGTAACAGATCAAGTGCATTAATGGCATTAATGGCATCACATGGCAGGATTGAGTAGATTTGATCAGGAAAAGCAGTTCAAAGACAACGAGTAGACTGACCATTAATTATAACTTTTGAGCAGTAGTTAGTGGCTCTGAAATTCACAAGGACTCATATCTTTCAGAAAAAAATGTTTCCTAAGAGATTCCCAGAGCTGAAATGCGTTTTTATAATAGGAACAAATGAGTAATGCATTATTAACACTCTAGTAAATACTGGAGTCATTGTAAACTTTTGAGGTTTTTGTAAAGTATTGGATAGTAATAAGATAGTAATAGAGTTACTACATAATTCTAAAGGAACTACTAATTATTTGGATCAGTATTCTAAAGTGAAGATCATAGTAACCCACTAGTAATTACTTAAGTGTTACCAAATACATCAGAAGGAATTACTGTACAAAAATTTTTTACAAAAATGTTTCTCATTTTAGAATACTGATCCAAATAATTAGTAATTCCTTCTGAAGGATTTAGTAATACTTTAGTCATTACTAGTGCCTGTATATAGTAGTTCTTAGTAGTTCTCTGGGAGGTATGAAAAAACAGTACTAATTAGCTAATAGTGAACTACCACCTTCAACTGAGCACTGTTACTTACTAATTCATTAATCAGAGTTTACTGTTAGTTAATAGTAGTTACTGGAGTGTTAATAATGCATTACTCATTTGTTCCTGAGTAGTTATTCATTAATGAACGATTCGTATTCTAAAGTGTTACCATGTGTCTCTTTTAAAAGAAGATGATCAGATGAGTCTGACTGATGATTATATAATAACCGAACACACAGATCAACACTTCAGTCAACGGCTCATTCTGCTCTCATGAAATGTTTCTCTGTGAGTCTCTTGCTCAAGTCCATTATGATCCTGTTCTTTGTAAGGACTAAGGACGAACCAGACAAATTAATCATTCAGATGATTCTTTCAAAACATAATTCCAGAAACCCAAACTCAGAGAATCAAATTTTCGGCTCTAGTCCATCTACAGAAAAACCCTGCTATGTACTTTTACACCCATGCTTCCTGACTGAAAGAGAGGTGACCAGTAATGGGAATATAAATAACGCCGTAAATAACGCCGTAAATAACGCCGTTAGTAACGCCGTTACTTTTTTCAGTAACGAGTAATCAAACAAATTACTTTTTCTCCCGTTACAACGCCGTTACCTTTACTGGCAAAAAAAATGCCGCGTTACTATGCGTTACTATTACACTGAAGCAGTTTTCATCCGAGTAGGCTCTCTCTTAGCCATAGGACCTGCAAAGATTTTTCTCGGGTGTGTGTGTGTTGGGGTTCATACACAAATATAATTTTAAACTGATAATAATGTACGATGCTCTGTGTGTGTGTCTGTGAACATGCTAGCTGAGTGCGAGCTTTGTGACATGCTGGATCAAAAATATGTGAAATAAGTTTTTCTAGTCGACTAGTAGTTCCCTTTCAAGGGAACTCGCGCTGCGTAGACGCTATGGGAACGCCTCTGCGTGATGTCGTCATGAAGCACGTATGAAATCTGTCCAATCAGGAGACAGTACGTCATAGGCGGGTGACGTCACTGACCAGGAACCATAAAGCCAGCCCAAAAAACACTCACATTCAGCTTCTGTGTCTTCAGCAAGCGCTACGTGTGATCTTGTCTGTCATAATTATTGTTGTCTGTCACTATATTGTTATATTGTGAGTTATGACGAGCGAACAACAGTTCAGGAAGTGTGTTTATCCCTGTCCGCATTTCATCCCGGGCGGGGATACACATGAAATGTGTGTTGTTTGTTTGGGAACGCAGCATGCCCAGGCAGCTCTCGAGGGGGCTGCCTGTGTGCATTGTGAGCAGCTACCATTAAGAACGCTGCGCTCCCGCCGAGCTCTCTTCGAGGAGAGTGGCTCGGCCCACATTCCTCAGGGCTTGGGTCCCGCTTCTGCTGAGGCAGGGCGGCGCCTTATATCCTGGGGTTCGCAGATGGATGTAGCAGAGAGGTTAGAGACAGGCCCTGCCTTATCTCTGCCTTCACCTGCTGCATCCAGTGTATCTATTCAGAGGCAGGAAGCACGCATTGCGGTTTCTTCCGCTCCGGTAGATACAGTCACGCTGATGGCATCTAGTTCTGAGGAGATGGATGTTGTCAGCGTGGCAACGGGAGAATCTGAAGACTCCGCACTTCAGTCTCCCGTGAGCGAGGAGCTCATGGAGGTGCTTTCTCGTGCTGTTGCCAAGTTAAACATCGACTGGCCAGCCGAGAAGCAAGAGCAGCACATTAAGAGTAAACTAGACGAACGCTTCTTACCGTCTAGATCTGCTCAGCCTCCACGTTGGGCTTTACTGTTTTGTCGGAAGAGACCGGTGTCTACCCATGTGTACACTCCTCAGACCTCAGTCTACAGCAATGTTGCTGGTATGAGGAAACACGGGTATGGGGCGATGCCAAGAGCAGAAGAGACACTTGTGAGCCATCTCTCTTCACAGGTGGCATCGTCCCTTAAAGCCCTGACGTTGCCCACTAAGCCACTGAAAATGACATCAGCGCTAGTGGGCAAAGCGTACTCGGCAGCAGGTCAGACTGCGGCGTGCTTGCATACTATGTCCATCATGTAAGCATACCAAGCCGACCTGCTGAAGGACTTGGGGGAAAGTGATGAGGTGGGGGCAGATCTCATTCAGGAGTTACGTCTTACTGCCGATCTAGCCCTCCGTGCCACCAAGGAGACGGCCAAGTCAGTGGGCCGTTCTATGGCAGCCCTGGTGGTCATGGAGCGGCATTTGTGGCTTAATCTCATTGAGATTAAGGACAAAGACAAGACGTTTTTTCTGGATGCCCCACTAAATCCTTCCAACCTTTTCGGTGACGCTATTACATCAGTCACCGAAAGGTTCCAAGAGGCCTCGACAGGCCCAAGTCCCTTCTGCTGCTGGGCGGGAGCAGCAGAAGCCGAGTACGAGCTCTTCGCACTACAGACAACAACAGAAGCAGAGCATTGCTACCCGTACTCCCCCTCCGAGGAGTTGGGATGCGGGGCAACGCTCTCAGGCGAAGCCTTCAAAGGGCAAGACGGATCTGAGGGCCGTCATTGCTGCTAAGAGGGCTTCGTCTAAGAAATCCTGACACCAGAGCAGTCAGGCTCCTGAGGGTGGTCCCCTCCGGAGGCAAACAGCGTTCACCTCTCTCTACGGTGCCCGTTTGTCTTCGGTGCCCTTAGGAGGGGGAAATCCCCCCCCCTAAAGACGGGGGATTGCGTCCGATTTTAGATCTGTGTCAGTTAAAGGCAGGGTAGGTAAAAAATGTATAAAAAACTTTTTTTCAAAAATTTGTTTAAACTTTATTTATATATCAATACATAATTAAAATGTAAGTACTCTGAAAAAGAAAGTATAAAAATCGAGTGTCTGTAGACCTCTCACGACTGTTTTAAAGACAGCTCATTATTTCCATTCACTCCACCCCCTCCCTTCTGGGCTCCTTCCAAAGCCACGCCCCCAAAACACATGAACGCGCGACTCCGTCCACTGATCTGGAAGACGCATTATTTACCTGAGACGAGCGGAGAGGAAGGAGCACAGTGCATGTAGTGACATCATGTCAGAATCACATGTAATAAAAATAACTTTATAATTATGAAGATAAACAAACAAGATGTATTTTAGTACTCACTATCAAGCTAGCATATTGATATTGGTAAAGTTTAAAATATATATTTTTTGATTCGCTAACGAGCTAGTTATCTATAAGGCAAAGCTAAAAACAGGTTGCATGATACACGTTTTTCCATTACCATCATTTACACTGTGATGAAGATGAATTTCGTGTAAGATTCGTTGATATGTCTTTCTCATAACTAATAAAAAAAAATTATACAAATCAACACAACAATTACATCACATTTATAAAATGTCTTGATTACAGATAAACAGAGTAACATACACTCAAATATCAACTCACAACTGCATTGCAGACACAAAATAATAACACACACATACAACAAAGTGTGTACGACACACACAGATACAAGATAAAGACATCAGTAAACATAGGTAGAGAATATAAAAACAAAACAAAGGCGAAAAAAAACGTGCAGGTAAACTTACAGGTGAACATGGTAAAGAGTTAGACAGAGGGTAAATATAGTTCTAAGAAAAGTTCCTAGATGCGGAGTAACGTTAGGCCTACTATCTGTTAAACATGTATTTAGTTATCTAAAGCAAAATTATGCACAATTCAACACTATAGCTATCATCTTGAGCTAGGCCTATAGATTATTTATCGTCTCTACTACGGCTCGCTAAGTAATGTTATGTTAGCTATATTACGCAGCTACGTGTGCTAATGACACATGCTTCATGAGAAAATAAACAAAAAAATATGTATGATCAAAATACAAAAGAAAGATTTACCTGTCCAGCAGAAATAAAGCCATCAAGGAGTCACTTTTCAGCCCCTTGAGTTCCCTCAGTTCTCGCCATCGCTGGAAAGCCACGCCGATATTAACTCGCATTTTATTTCTTTGTTTATCCAAAGACTTTTTGTTCATTGCCTTTTCTTGTACTGTTACTGTCTTCCTTTTTTTGCCTGGTTTGCCTTCACTAACTGCATAGGCCGGTACTGTGAATTTTGCTTGCTGTTTCTCTGCCATTGTTTTGGTATTCCTAGGATCCATGCCTCTTGAATTCCTCAAATCAAACGTGCGCGCGCAAGTGGGCAGGTCATGTGTGGCAAAAGGGTGGTTGCCATGGTTGCGAGAGAGTGACAGTCGCCTAAGCCAATCCTGTGTTTCGTCCCGAATGGAAATAATGAGCTGTGTTTAATACAGATTAAACGGTCTAGAGTCACTCGATTTTTATACTCTTTTTATCAGAGTACTTACATTTTAATTATGCATTGATATATATAGAAAGTTTAAACAAATTTGGAAGAAAGTTGTTAATAAATTTGTTACCTACCCTGCCTTTAAATCGAACGGTAGCAAGGCTCAAGTTCAAGATGCTGACAATAAAGCATATTGTGTCACAAATCAGGTCCGAGGACTGGTTTGTGACAATAGATCTGAAAGACGCATACTTCCATGTATCAATCCTCCCGCATCACAGGAAGTTCCTAAGGTTCGCTTTCGGGGGCGAAGCATTCCAATATCAGGTTCTTCCCTTCGGCCTAGCATTGTCACCCCGCACCTTCACCAAATGTGTAGACGCAGCTCTGACGCCCTTGCGTATGCAGGGCATCCGCATTCTAAACTACATAGACGATTGGTTGATTCTGGCTCAAACACAGCAGATGGCGGTTCAACATCGAGATGTTGTTCTTGCTCAAATGAAAAGGTTGGGGTTGAGACTAAATGCAAAGAAAAGTGTGCTTTCTCCAGCTCAGAGGACCACTTATCTAGGTGTGGTATGGGATTCGGTGACTATGCGCGCCCGTTTATCTCTGGCTCGTATATCATCAATCCTCACTACCTTCTCAGACATAAAGCTAGGCCAGTCACTCACTGTCAAACAGTTTCAACGTGCAGCAGCGTCCAACGTGATACCTTTTGGTCTGCTGAACATGAGACCACTTCAGTGGTGGCTCAAAACCAAGGGGTTCTCACCGAGGGGGAATCCGTTTCGTATGATCAGAGTCACGCGGCGTTGCTTACGTGCTCTAGTCATATGGAAGCAGCCTTGGTTTCTGTCCCAGGGACCTGTGCTGGGGGCTCTCAGTCGTCGTGGCACGCTAACGACATGCATCCCTCACTGGCTGGGGGGCGATCATGAGTGGTCGCTCGACTCGAAGTCTGTGGCAGGACCATCATCTTTCGTGGCACATAAATTGCCTGGAGATGATGGCGGTATTTCTAGCATTGAAGTATTTCCTTCCAGATCTCAGGGACCATCATGTGTTAGTCCGTTCAGACAACACAGCAGTGGTCTCATATATAAATCATCAGGGGGGTCTGAGATCACACCTGCTCTACAAACTGGCGAATCACATCCACCTGTGGTCCCAAGGGAAACTGCTTTACCTCAGAGCAGATACCTGAATGTGGGGGCAGACATCCTGTCGAGGCAGGGGCCGAGGCCCAGGGAATGGAGACTTCACCCCGAGGTGGTGAAGCTCTTATGGGAGAACTACGGCGTAGCCCAAGTGGATCTGTTTGCGTCTCGAGAGACGACTTGCTGTCCACTATGGTTCTCAATGTCAAACCCAGCACCTCTTGGGCTGGATGCTATGGTACAGCTGTGGCCGAGGCTACTGTTGTACGCATTTCCCCCGATTGCTCTGCTCCCGGGAGTTCTGGAGAGAGTTCGCCGGGACGGGGCCCATCTACTATTAGTAGCCCCGTTCTGGCCAGCCCGAGTGTGGTTCTTGGACCTGGTATCTCTCCTCGATGGGTCTCCAATGGAGATTCCGATCAGGAAGGACCTTCTCTCTCAGGCGGGCGGTCTAATATTGCACCCCCGCCCGGAGTTATGGAAGCTGTGGGCGTGGCCTCTGAGGGGGCACGGCTCATAGATTCCGGTCTCTCAACCGAGATCATACTTGAGACCATACTCCAGTCAAGAGCTCCCTCCACGAGGAAACTCTACGCTTTGAAGTGGAGATTATTCACTTCTTGGTGTGAAAATCACCAGTGGGATCCAGTTAACTTCCCGGTTAGTGCGGTACTGGAGTTCCTGCAGGAAAAATTTTCTTCAGAGTTATCCCCCTCCATGCTAAAGGTGTACGTGGCGGCCTTAGCTGCTTACCACGCTCCTTTCAGTGGGTTATCTTTGGTGAGACACCCGCTTATCACTCGTTTCCTCCATGGCACTTTGAGGCTTAGAGCTGCAGTACGCACAAGAGTTCCGACTTGGGATTTGGCCGTTGTCTTACAAGGCCTTTCTATGGCTCCCTTCGAACCTATCGAAGAGGTGTCAGAGAAGTTTTTAACACTGAAGACGGTGTTTCTTCTTACTATTTCGTCTCTCAAGAAAATTGGAGACATTCAGGCCCTGTCGGTATCTCCATCGTGCCTTGAATTTGCGCCTGGTAACGTTAAGGCTTTCCTTCATCCCAGACCGGGATATATACCCAAGGTTCTCACTAATCCTGCGAGACTTATTGTGCTGCAGGCCTTCTGTCCTCCTCCTTTCACGTCATCGGACCAGGAAAAGCTTAATCTGCTGTGTCCGGTTAGGGCACTGGATGCTTATGTCCACAGAGCTGCCATGTGGAGAAAAGCTGAACAGCTATTTGTATGTTTTGGAGCACCTAGGAAAGGTCTCCCGGCATCCAAGCAGAGAATGAGCAAGTGGGTGGTCGATAGATAGTAGATCTCACTTGCTTATGAGTAAGTTGGACAGCCTTCACCATTGGCTGTCAGGGCTCATTCGACCCGGAGTATGGCTGCCTCCAAGGCTTTGATTTCAGGGGTATCCTTAAATGACATTTGTGAAGCGGCAGGCTGGTCCTCACCGCATACATTTGTGAGGTTTTATGAACTTGACCTCGGCTCCACTCCAGGGGCACAGGTGTTACTGTGAGTTGTACGCTTCGGCTTCACACGAACGGTCACTTACTCATATGGCAACGTTGGGATTATCTTTCCCATAGCGACTACGCAGCGCGAGTTCCCTTGAAAGGGAATGTCTCGGTTATGTATATAACCTTAGATCCCTGAATAGGGAACGAGATGCTGCGTCGCCCTGCCATACTCCCGGCATGCCCGTAAGCAACTTGCTTCAGGTTTCAGAAGCTGAATGTGAGTGTTTTCGGGCTGGCTTTATGGTTCCTGGTCAGTGACGTCACCCGCCTATGACGTACCATCTCCTGATTGGACAGATTTCATACGTGCTTCATGACGACATCACGCAGAGGCATTCCCATAGCGTCTCGTTCCCTATTCAGGGAACTAAAGTAATATACATAACCGAGACGTTATTCATTTAAGCCATTAGTTGACTAATCACATTTATATTAATTTACTTTCTTAAATACTGGAGAGAATAAACCATAATAATGAGTGTTTATGTAATATAGGCTATAGCACTCAAGCACACGCATAACGCTTGCCATAAAGAACCGGCAAAAGAAATAATTATGAATGTGACCAAAACAGCAAGGAGACATTTTAATTGTTTATTAATAAAGAAATGTTTTCTGAATCAGTGTCGGCTGCGAAGATGAAGTTGACATTACTGACTCTCATCATCTCTGCATACTGGACGCGCATGGAGAGAAAATGCACATTTCATTCGGATTAGGCTACATAATCAGAGTAGCCTATTTCTTTTTGTTTTTAGATATTTCAAGCTTTCTATAAATATATTTCTCATGTCTCTGAGGCAAGCAGCCTATACGCTGAGTTTCGGTTTTTTAGCCAAGTTGCGCTCCAGTTCACGCGCCAGTGATCATGCCCACGCCTGTTATAATTATATTTTCTGCTATATTTGCTTCTTATTTATTAAATCCAGGCAATTGGTTGATGAAACATTGATTAAAATTAAGATACAATTTTTACAAAACGAAATTCACTTTAAAGAAAGGCTTTCTACAAAACAAAACTTAATGAAGTGGTCAAAATCATGTCTGACCCACTCCATGCCTCCCGATAAATTGCGCATCTTATGAGGCATCTTACTCATGCTGTTCACTTTTCATAATCAAATAAATGAATTTAAAACATAACATTAGACTATTTAAACATAAATATGAAACTACATTTTCTTTAATGGCTACCAACATGTATTGTACAGTACAGAGAAATTTCATAAGCAAGAGCGGATCATGAGTCACGAGTCAGTTCAAGAATAATTTATTCTTAGACATATTTAATATTGGGGGCATCCAAGTTATTTGATATATTAAAAAAAAAAAAAATTAAAGTAACGCAATAGTTACTTTCCCTGGTAATTAGTTACTTTTATAATGATGTAACTCCGTTACTATTTGTGAGAAGTAACTAGTAACTATAATTAATTATTTTTTTTAAGTAACGTGTCCAACACTGGAGGTGACAAACCAAATGGTCATCAAAAAGATAAAAAGTCTTTGATCTCCAGATCAAAAGAGAGAGAGATAATGCTTTAGTATGTTTTAGAACACCCACAACTCATGTAACTGTAACTATTGAATGGTTGAATGAAAGTATTTCTTATCTGATATGAATTTTAATCTCGTTTACTCATCTAAATCATGGCTTGAATGAAATCTGTGTAAAATGTATCATATTCCATTTAACCCTCTGGAGTCTGAGGCTGATTTGGGGCATGGAGAAGTTTTGACATGCCCTGACATTTGTGCTTTTTTCAGTTGTACATAAACATATTAATGATACAAGTGTCATTACACTGTATTCAGCACAAACTAGGCTACCATAATATGTGAGGAACATGTATGCACATGTTTGTGTTTTTGAAGGAATAACGTTTATGCGTGGTTATTGAAAAAACAAAAAAAATAAGTCACTGAAATAAGGCCAAAAATATATATTAAATCTGTGTTTACAAGACTTCTGGGTATTGGGGGTTGTAGGCTAGAGTTTTTGCTTCAAAATTATGTACAAATTATAATGCCTACTTGTTCATATAAAACAATATATTGATTTAGTTTTTGTAAGACACTTTTTGTCAAGAAACACTGAAAACCAGCAATCTGCCATTTCATTGGCTGAATTAGCCTACTCCTACCTCAAATACAAAGTGCGTCTGTGAATAATGTTGTTTAGTTGTAACGTTAACGTCAACCATCCAAATCTGTTTGGCAGATCCAGCTGATGAATTCCAGCCCAAAAACTGTTCAAAAACTGCCAAAATGCACACAAAACCACCAAAAATATGTTATCACTGATTAGTATTTATTTCAGTATTTTTACTTCCACGTTTTTCTTTCCTACTATGTTACGGTTGGTTACATTTACATACAAGAAATAAACACCGGCTGCCGAAGTGTACATAAAATAAACCGTTTTAGGTGCATTAGCGCCACCTTTTGGACTGGAGTGTTGCCCTCCTTATAAATAAATGACGCCATCAAAACTTTAAGGCGAAATGACAATATCCTCCACACACTCGTTTATAAGGCGGCCTCCTGTATCTTTGCTAGTCGATTTTATTTCATCCAGTGACGTGATGGGTTTTAACTTCATTCAGGAGATTTTGGGTAACTGCACAACTGACAGACTTTGAGCGCACCGCCAACGGTGTTTGTGTGTGTGTGTGTAACCATAGTGACAAAACGACCAACTTTCGGAACCTGCACTTAAGCCTATAATTTCGTTTTTAAAAATTTAATTATGCATTTAAAAGTTGCAGAATGGATTAATTTGGAAACTCTGAAATCGGCAGAGATAGGCAGGCAATGCAAAATAAAATCTGACATTGGGAAAATGTGAGGGGGACAAAACTTAGATTTTGAAATGTGGGGGGGACGTGTCCCACGTATAATGGCTCCTACGCCCCTGAAGACAATATCTGATTGGCCAGAACTCCTCACAGAGGTGGGACAAATACCTGTTACAATACAGAAGGGTGGAACAGGTAAGTGATGAATTTCTTTGGGAGGTTCAGGGGTGGCAGGAAAGGGCTCGTGTAGTGGAGCAGGCTCATGGGCTGGAGTGGGCTCGAGGACTGGAGCGGAGTCTGGAACGGACTCGGGGACTGGAGCGGAGACTGGAGCGGACTCGAGGACTGGAGCGGAGTCTGGAGCAGACTCGGGGACTGGAGTGGAGACTGGAGTGGACTCGATGACTGGACTCCAGGACATCCCCTCATAATCAATATGCCAAGAGGCACCAGTGTGGGTGCCAAAGTGAGCAAGGGCTCAGGCATGGCGGCGGCCATTTCATGGCGTGACTCTGGTGCGGTAGCAGCCATTTTCGTCAGCGGCTTAGGCTTGTTGGCGGCCATTTCATGGTGGACTCTGATGCGGAGGTGGCCATCTTCTGGGTAGGCTTGGGGACAGGCAGGACAAGATGGGAAGACACACTGGAGGGATATGTGGAGGAAACCGGTGAGAGGTGAACTGACCCACGCCATGTGAGTTTCTGAGGGGGCTGGACGAGGAGGATACGCATTCTCTTTAATTTATTCTACTTCAAAATTAGAACTGTTTAAAAAGAGAATCAAACTCCTCCATGTACCTCTCAGGTGGACGACCATCCTGCAGGAGACTCCACAAGCGGTCCACCGCTGAGATGGTGGGCTTGTGGACAGCTGGAGAGATCGGGAGGAAGAAGAGACCCATGATGCTGGTTGTTCAGTTGCTGTGTTGGTCCGGTCTTCTGTTACAATTCAGAAGGGTCAGAGACAACGTGGAACAGGTAAGTGATGTTCATTGAACAACCAGTGAGACAAACAGGAATGCAGGTGAGTAAATGGCAGTATTGCAGGTCAAATGATGTTGACTGAGTGATAATACTGTCCTTGTATGTTGCAGGAGTGAAGATCGTGGATAACAGCAGAGTGACGTTGATGATGGAACAGAGAAGACACTTTGGAACTCACACTGAGACAGGAACACAGGAGGAGAGTAGGAACACGCTGGAGATAACTTGGAAGACGCTGGAGATGACTTGGAAGATGTTGGAGATGAATGAGTAGGTATACAGGAGTCCTTGAGGTAAGCATAGAGGTAAGTCTAATACAAACGAGACCGGAACTCGACTTAGTGTGAGTTAGTGTCTTTTAAAGTGCTGTGGTGATGAGGAGATAACTAGCAGGTGTGGGTGATGGCAGAGTGGCGGAGTAAGTGCAGGTGTGAACCAGGGAGGATGGTGGGAAATGGAGTCCGGGGATGACTGGAACTGTGACAATACCTAAGTTTAAAAAGTCACAAAGTAAGAAGTACAGTAAACAAAGAACTAATAAAAGTAACCATGGAGTAACAAGAAGAATGAAATAGAGACAAGACCAAGCTGACAAAGGACAGATAAGCAGCACATTCAAGCCATCCAACTTTCACTCACTCACTTTTCTTTTCTTTTACTTAATTTTCTTTTCCGTTGAGAGTCTTGTGTTCTAAGTTTTTCCGCAAAGTTTAACCAACGACTTTAACCACTTCAACTCTAACTCCAGCCATGACAAAGAGACTTCCTTTCAATTTGCCAGCACGCTCAAACAGGATTGGTTTTTACCTAACACAATCCGGACCTGAAAAGACCCTGCAACAAATCATCGCCTCGGACAAAACCCTCTTTCTAAAGCCGAGGACGCCGACGAGGAATTTTCCCATTTAAGCCTACAAGCAAGTATCTCCAGATTCCAACACTGAACTGGTGCATTAAATTAATGATTCATGGTTCGTTCAGGTCAGGTCTTTTAAACTGCATATTTTGCTAGAAATCCTGTTCATCATATCACTCTCTTTCTTAAAACTCTTTCTCTCTCATTTCCTTTCTTCCTGCAACGTGTATGAAATCTATCAATACGGCTGGCACGGCTGGAAAATGTTCCGCTCTCACACCGAAAGCACAGGAGCTGCTTCAGTGATCATCATCACACATCAATAAGTTATCTCTCGAAGGTAAGAATGCAGTAAACGTTCCTGAAGTTGCAATAAATCACTACACTGAAGTTGCAAAACACCTAAATATAATCGATTTATGATGACAAGCCCCGTTCAGTTATTATACTGTGAATTCCCGGTCAGTGTCCGTCATTGCAGTGATATGCTTTAACGGATCATCACATCAGTGCTGAGATAGTGAAACTAAAACCTACTTCTCTCACCATTCGGCCAACTTAACGTTATATTGTGAATAGATTATCAACACGAATGAATTCACTCACGTCTGCTGCGTTTTTTTTTGTGTTGTTCACATAGCTTCACTGAACAGCGTCCGTTCCGTTAGGGCTCTTAGTCAAAAAAATTGCGCATATTTGGAGAAATATTGCTTTATTCTAACATGATTGCAAAATAATTTATCATACAGATTCAGAATTACCATTATGCAATTTTGAAGAGCTGAAAGGGCATCAAGCGCGAGCTCTGACGCCCTGACGCGACGCGAGCTCCCTATTCCTGATTTAGTTATCTCCGCGGTCGCGCTCTCTCATTTGACTAATAACCCTATGCTAATAACGTAAGTTGTCAATAATCTCACATTGCACGTTTCTGGATGACGCTGTCCTGTATACTTCCTAGTTTGTATCGCCGTGATAAACAGTCAAACAAACATTTTACACATCAAAAATAAAAAAAAACACTATTACAATATGGGTTGTGTGTGATTGTAATGCAATTCTGGGTTGCAAATAAAATGCTAAATATAACACACACACACACACACACACATATATACACGATAGTTGGATATTCACATCCGCTACAAGAGCTTATTATGATCTGAGCAGATGAACGCTGGACGATTCAGTTGCTTGGTTGTAAACTAAATGACTCTTTATAATTCCCTTTAAATTAATTATTTCATTTGAGCTAATTTTGGTCCTTACATCTTCTAGATCTCTGTTACCTGCAGGAAATGGATGTGATCCTGTGTGTGTGAAAGCTGCTCCAGCTCAGTGACTCTTCTCCTCAGATCATTGATCTCCTGCTCCAGTCGCTCCAGTCGTCCTTCAGCTCGACTCACTGCAGTCTTTTCCTGATCTCTGATCCTCTGTGTGGCCTCAGAGCGGCTTCTCTCAATGGAGCGGATGAGCTCAGTGAAGATCCTCTCACTGTCCTCCACTGCTGTCTGTGCAGAGCGCTGTTAGGACACACATCACAATCACACAGTGGCTTCAGTGAGTCCTGACTGAGACTTCTCAAACTTCTCTTCTTCTCCAGACTCACCTTATGAGACTCCACAGCCTCTCTCAGCTGCTGAAGATCTTTCTCTCTCTGCTGGATCCTCTGCTGGAACAACCTCTGCGTTTTCTTCAGCTGGCGCTAAAGGACAAACCAATGACAGGAGAAACATCACATAAATCATCATGTAAAAAGATATGAATCCAGTATCAGTGAAGTGGTGAGACTGAGGAGTTAAAGATCTTGCATGGTAAGATTATAGGTTCAATCATAAGTGCCAGCATTATTTCATCAATGCCTAGTTTTATAGGGATAGTTCAACCAGAAATGTAAATTCTTTCATTGTTTGCTCATCCTTAAATATCTCTGTTTCTAGAGTCCAAATCAAATACACGCGACACACGAATAACATCAAACCTCACTAGCTCATACATGTCACATGACTAAACATGCCATCATATTAGATTTTTCTTGTTGCTTCAGAAGACTTAGATTACCCCATTTGGAGTTGTATGTTTTGTTTATGCTACCTTAATTTTTTTCTACATTTTTTGATTTTGAAACTTTCAGACCCTATTGACTTTCAATATATGGACAGATGAGGCATTCCTTAAAATACCTTATTTAGTGTTCCTCAAAAAAAAAAAAAGAATAGAAAGTCACACCAGTTTGGAATAACATGAGTAAATGATGAATGTAATTTTTTTGGGTGAAGTACTGGTTTAAAGAGGTCCTGTTATGCTTTTGTCCATGTTCATCTTTCTTTAGTGAGTAATTTTGCTATCTGAGCATGAAAAAACTCAAAGTTACAAAGTCCCTCCAGCTGGAGTTATTCTCTATATCAGTGCCACTGTTTCTGAACTCCCTGAAACGCCTCTATTGTAGTCTTATGTTTTCTTCTGGGAATGAACACTTCACAATATTCGTCATTTAAATAATTCCCGCTCAAGACATACACAAAATAAAGTGTAGAGGCCTGGTTGAGTTGTGTTAGTAGTGTGTTGACATCATGTCCAAGAGACCCTGTTTTTACCACCCCAAATCTAAACCCCTTGTTATGACTTCCGAACTTGATGGTTAAAATGTACTTTTACCACTACTCCTCAGCAGTATAAAACCTCAATCTTTCTTTGTGTTCTCACCATTATTATAACGGCTGCTTTTTGAACCGTGCAGTTCGATGCAGGTCAGAAGTTATAAATGAAGTTACAAACATAAGTTCGGTAGGAGTCTAATCATTCAGTCCTGTCAATCATCATTATGAGCATATGGAAGCAGCAGTCATTGAATTGTTCCAGCGACAATTCTTCTGGCATCCCTAAACCTCCTCATCTGCACCTTTCATTCTCCCTCTACATAGTAGAGGAAGCAGGGTAGCATAGTAGAGGAACCAAGTAGCAAGGTATGTAGATCAGGAAAGAAGGAGGCGTTCTTGCCACATATCCCCATTGTCCCTCGCAGGCCAGAGGGTACTCCTGAGAGTGCGCTTTACTTCGCTCTCCCCCTCCAGGGGGACCCGTCATGGCGGCCACGGCACCTGGGGGTAAGGACAGATGAGGCGAGAGAAAGGAGACGCAAGCATGAGGAGTGACAGGTACAAGAGAGGAGAAAAAAAATCTTGGTCCTATTCCCAAAACGCACAGCCATCTGGTCCTCCACCAGCTAAGTGAACTCTCCACGATGCCTGGCAGCAGCACTAGATAGCCCTCAGTGCACAGCTTAACAATCCTTTGCCGCCTGGTGGATGGTGACGGCTCCTCCAGGTTCGGGCAGTCGACAGGTGTCCCCCTTTCCCCATCATGGCGGATGGCAGCAGGCTCCGGCGAATGGGGTTGACTCCTCTGGTCCTTCATGGACAGCAGCCGCCCCTCCACAACACAGGTGGCCGGCAACAAGTTTGTCTGTCCCCCCAGCAACTCAATCCAGCCCACTGCCTGGAGCATCTATGGCGGCAGACTCATCCGTGCTCGATGGCAACTCAGATTCCCCACAGCGGCAAGGGCTCTATGACAGCATGTTCCCCCTTCCTCCTGGGTTTTGGCAGTTCAGGGAAGAAGGAGGCGGGAACACTCAAATTCCTCAACCAACTTTAATAATATTCAAAATAAAAATGAAACAAACATAAAAGCTGCAGTCCCTCAAGGAAGACTGCTGCACACACTTAAAAAATGTAAAATATTCCAGGCCTGGCTCTCTCTCATCTTTCACTGACGTCGCTCCTCCTTTTATGCTCTTAGAGCTCCTTCATGAGAAACTCGAAACTTGTGCAGGTGCGCAGGAGGCGCTCATTATTGTTCTCACGACTCTCGGACTCATCCTGCTTGCCACATACCATTACTGGGGATTGAGCTTCGAGCTTTGGGTTTGAGCCTTCATTGAGGACATCAAGCCAAAACAATTTACCATTAACTATTAAGACTGGATGGGAAGGCAAACTTGTGAAATTACAATTTTCACATCACATCTGAAATATAAGAGGGATTTTAAAATAAAGAATTACCACTGTGAAACGTCCTTCATAAGTCATGCTTGTGAAGGTGGTTCAGGTTGATCAGCCTGTTCTTCTTGACTGTCATTATCAGACTCAGGTTTGAACTGATAAAAATGATGCCATAGTTACCGTGGTAACAGTAGTGTTTGCGGCATCTCAGGAAGCTGCTCTGCTGCTGATACTCGCCATTTATGGTAAGACGCATTACATTTCCGACAAACACTTTAAGCAGTAAAACAGTCACAGCAGACTGGGACCAGCTGACCAATCAGAGCAGACTTGCGAATTTTGGAATCTGAAACCAAAACAGTGTTCAGACAATAAAAGGATGGATCTGGATGTTTTAGCATTTCTGCTTCTCCTACTAGTCATTTTATATTCTACCACTTAAATTTATTTTATTCATTTCTGAAGAACAGCGTATCATTCCATCATATTAACAACACTTTAACGAGGCACTGCCTGTAAGTAAATAAGTTCATTATTATTATTATTGATTATTATTATTGATTTATGCTATGTCTGTATGAAGGATTACAGATAGAAATAATCAATTTTCATAATACATCATTGTGAAATTCATAGTTCTGTTCATTCATTTTATAAAATATTTGTACTTAAGGTCTTAAGCATTTATCTCTCAGTATAGTATGTCTATTGTGTAAAAAATTTGCATGATTATCTCATGTTGAACATCATAATTGGACTCAACATTTTTCATGTAACAGTTCATTTATACAATCTTTTTATTTTAGTAAATCATCTGAATAACGACTTCTTGGTGTCAAGACTTGTTATTGAGTAATGTTTAGCTTGCTGGGTACAAAGCCAGTACAAAGTTCCATACCTGTTTCTTCTGTCCTCTGTGCTGCAGCTGATACAGGTGTCGTGGTTTTTATGTTCATCCATCATACACAGCAGACATATACAACTTCTGATCAGTGCGGCAGAAAACATCAAGGATCTTGTCGTGTTTCTGGCAGATCATCTCCTGCAGTCGTCCAGTGGCATTCAGTCAGATTGTGTCTCTTTCCTTTAAAGAAACTCTCATGTTGTTCAAGGTGATTCAGACAGTAAGACTCCAGACACATCCAGACAGTACTTGACGGCTTTGTGTTTTCTTCCAGTACAGACGGCACACTGCACATCTCCAGGCTCCAGCGTAACAGTCAGGATGGAAGTTTAGTCTTCTTCAGTTTCTCCACCACTTCAGCCAGCATGGTGTTTTTAGCTAAAGCAGGTCTTGGACTGAAGGTCTGTCTGCACTGAGGGCAGCTGTAGACTCTCATTCTGATCCTCCTGATCCCAGCAGTCTGTAATGCAGATTTTTACAGTAACTGTGTCCACAGGAAGTGGTCACTGGATCCGTTCAGGAGATCCAGACACACTGGACACAGGAACTCATTCTGATCCACTGAAATTCTGGCTTCTGCCATTTTACTGCATGAATACAGAGACACAAACACACAACAGCTCAACTACACTTCAGTTTCTCTTACTCTGGAACTCAGGGTGATTCCTGTTTCTTGGTTCTTGTGTTTGAGTGACGTGTATAAAAGTCTAAAGTCTGCAAGTCTAAAGGTCACAGAAAATAAAACGTCCACTAAATGTGAGTCTCAAGGTGATGATACACGTGGCAACTTTTTGAGCAGTGTTTCTGGGCAATGTTGCCGTCAATGGGCAATCTGATGAGACACAGGGCAACTTAATTAGGGCAACGGATAGTTGGCAGTAACTAATCAGAGAGGAGAAAATCTATTGCCAAGCCAATAAATACTTTATTATAAGCACTTGTTAGGCACTTTATTTAAACGTTTCAAATATTTTCTTCACTTTTATGTTAAAATAAATGCCTTTCTGATCTGATTTGTGATTGGAAAAGGGAGAAGAGCAAGTTCAGCAAAAGGCAGATTGGAACCCGCGTCGATTGCATCAAAGGCTGCATTTATGTGCCTACAGCCTATGCTACTACAGACATTAAACAAACCCCATCTTTTTAGTATTTAACTGAAAACATTCAATGGCTTAATTACAGCTTACACGCATTACATTGGACAGTTGTTGGCATTTTAAGCAATATATGAGGTAAATTCCCTGTTTTTGGGTTGACGCATGACAACTTGCTAGTGTAAAAAGATATAAGTTCACACTCCTTTTCTTCGCTCCACTGCCGCTGAGAGGCCACCATCTTGTTTTAATTTTTTCTGAAATCTCCGAACCGGTCCCGTGATCGGCTGCTAACATTCTAAATTGTCCACGACCGATCTAACGTACCCAGATATAAATTTGTTGCTTATTCTCAGTGGGAAAGTGCCCAAGCAACATTGCCCAGCAACATTGCTCAAAAAGTTGCCACGTGTATCATCACCTTCATTAACCCTTTCGCACGTAAGTTTCAAATATTTTGTCTGACCCCCCAGCGTGAGTTTTTTAAGGCGACCATTATTTAGAACGTATCACTTTATGGTTTCCATGGTGACGCGTCATTGCTCGTTATGTGACACACCGCAGCACTGTATGAATGATGATCTGCTTTCATTTAATTTTTCCTTAAAATATTCACAAATTTGTTAACTATAGCATGAAATATCTAATATTCCGATTGCCAAATATGTGCAAGTGGATGTGTTTTGCTGTTTAAACACCTTTATAACGATCGCGTTAGTTGAGCCATATGAACGATGGGCGCCGCCATGTTAGTTTGCACCGCGCAGAGAATCGGATCTGTTGGATTTACAAGCCGTGAATTTATCCACTTCTCCCGAAATACATGAAAGTAAGTGTGCCGGTGAACTGGGGAAGAATAGAGTAAGCTTTTAAGTTACTTTCACAATGTATATCTGATATGAATTAAACGTGTTGTCAAGTTATAATGGAAAGGGATGTTATTTCCGCTTCTATAGACATCATTGTGTATTTTACAAACTCTAAATATATTGTTTTGTTAGTACTCGTGCATTTAAATGTCTGAAACCTGAAATGAACATTATTTGGTTGAAAACACTGCATATATGTGATATGAAAAGCGCTGCGCGCGTCCGTCTCTGGTTTAGCGCCAGTTAAAGCGCGCACGCACATTTGAATTTGGCAGTTGATCACGTAATGCACTGAACGTTCTAATCACACCGGTGTGATCGTACGCTCCTGGGGCCAGCCAAGACTGATCACACCGGTGTGATCGTACGTGTCAAAGGGTTAAATAACATTCAAGCACAAGAAAGCACAACACTTCTGAAAATGTACTTTGCATTATTTTTCATTTACTTCAAATTTCATTACTAAAATATTTTTGCCATACTTAACAAAAATGTAAACAGCAGTGTCTATCATTGTTACATATAGTATTAGTTTTTAACAGTTAGTGCAAATATTTTCCCTTACTTTATTTTAGCTTAAATATCATCAAAATCTTGCACTGAACAACACTTGTGAGATTTATTTACGAGTAATGGACAGCTGAAAAGAGCACCTCCTCATATAATACTCAGAATAATTAATGGTGAGAAGATTTTAGATCATTTAATCATACCAGTTTAAACTGAACTGCTGCAATATATTAAGATTGTGTAATTTGTAAGAAGTGTATTGAAAATACAAAACGGAAGTATGTGTTCATATAATGTTATTCCCTGGCGAAATAATTTGATTTTGTTCATTTAATGCTGCTATAACAATGAGTACTGTTGTAAATCCCTCGGTATATTTTTGTATGCAACAGTCTTGTTCTGCAATAAAAAGATGAATGATGACAATGTTTTTTTACTATGGTAAAAATGCCATGTACATGAGTCTGTTTTTACAACATTAACAGTCTTCATGTAGAAATAGTATTATGGGTCATTCTATGAAACGGGTGCCATTTGGGTCCGCAACGTTTGAGGACATGAATAAGGCACAAAAAATGTCCCAAAGTGTGTTTCCAAAGCTTAAAATTATGAATTAAAGTGTTCTTGTTAACAAGATATATGATAAAATACTGTTCTTAAAGATTAACATACTATTTTTAAGCATTTTCAATTAGTACATAGCCAAATATTATATGTCCATGTTGACCAACATTACATTTGCATCTAAAATATCACTAAATAAGATATATATTTTTTTCAAACATTTATTATTTTAAGGATTACATGTGTGTACCTGTTTACATAAGATATATATTTATTTAAAATAAACCTTATTTTTTGTAAATATTTTATGATTTGTGTGTGTCCGTCAGTTTGACTTACCACCCCGTCACACTAACTTGTTTGCATTATAATTAATGTACTGTTGCTTTAAATAAAATCACAAAGTGGAAGGGACATCATTTGAGCCTTGTAGCAACCAAGAACAAAAGCTGGTAAGTACTGACATTCTTTTACTTTGTTTATTTGATGCTTTTTCATATAAGGCATGGGTCCGTCAAGCTCAAACATACCACCCCGTCACACAAAATAGATAAGAAAAACTTTTTTTAATAATTATTTTTACATTACTAATGCAAAGAATATTATATTTCAGACTAAATGCATGTATGCTAGGTGAGGAACTTGGCCACATTGTAGATCTGTGGCCATTTTGTGATGAAATTTACCACCCCGTCACATACCACCCCGTCACATTTTTTTTGTGACGGGGTGGTAAGGGATGTGACGGGGTGGTTCTGCTTCCCATTTGAATGTGAGGATGTGTGAAATCAAGGATTCTAATATAAAGGTCATTCCTGTTATACAGTGAATTTTCTATGTCAATGATTTATTTACTCCTATTTTCTCTAAAATGAGTCACATATTTATAAGAAATGGCTTAAATTGTATATTTAGGTCCTCTTTATAACTTAAACAGAGAAAATATACATTAAAAATACAATTTTTTTTTATTTTACACACCTTTTTATTGATATATGCATTCAATTTTATAATGTCCTCAGTGCAAAGCAATTAATTTCCACAATAGGCCTATAAACCATGAAATGATGATAACCTCAAAAATATTTTTTAAAAATATATAGACTGGCTAAACTGCCTCAAATCTTTGTGCAATTGTCTTCAATTACCGTGTCCCTGAAGTTCCACCCTTAGCATGTAATTTCACCTTCCAAAAACGACTGCAATTTCATTGAGACATTTTCAAGAAATAAAATTTCTTTTCCCCGCTGGAATTCAACTGTACAAACTGAGGTTAGCTTCAACTCTCCCCCTATTTTTTTTTTTTTTTTTTTTTTACGTTTTTTTAGTTTTTAGAACGTTAACCTGCTTGTCCACCCTAAAGTTCCACCCTGTTAGGCTAAATTATGGAGAATGTGTCCTATCAAAAAAATGTAAAAACAAATCTGGCAGAGTTATAAAGTTCTGTTTATCTGTAGAATGTTAGCTAGCTAAATGTTGATAGCTCAAAATTTCCTACCCTTTTAGATTCCACCGTGTATATACAGTAGCATTATATATATATGATACTGTGCAGAACACTTAACACAACTTAACAGTAAAAATAAAAAAAGACCTCCCACCCACTAGGATGAGCAGGGAAATATTAAAATACTTAATACAATTAATGCAGCATCCATTTTTCCATCATAATTTGTCTAGCGTTATATTATATGATGATGCTCTTATTCACACAAATGCTTTTAAACCATTCAAGTGCCACAAGACAATCTAAAATGCGCTGTCTGTGAATGTCATGTTCTATGACACAGAACATGACATTCACAGCTCATTCTCGTTTTGTCTTGAGTTTCCTCATAAGCACAGTCTTGATTGTAGCTATAATATAGATTTATTTAATTTATAATTTTGGCAGTTAAGACTGTAAAGTGTTTGATAACTTTTTTTCTGAATACTTTATAATAAATTTAAATATTTATATTATATTCTTATATTATATTGTATTATATTATATTATTATACATATTTAAATAAATATTCTTTTCTACACTTAGTAGGTTCTTTAAAGGTTCTTTACATGTAGTTCATATGCTGAGATGTTACTTTAACATTAGAGTTTAAAATTTCTTTTTTCCCGCCTTTCTGCTTTTCAAATCTGTAACTGTCAAAGCCACATCATTACTGGTTTTCTGGAGCTCAAGACAGACTGTCAACGTACTCTCAATAGGTAAATGATTTATTTCTTCAAATTAGTTAAAATGTTAACTTTCAAATTAAAATAAACTGTTATTAAAAGGATATTTATAACACTAGGTCCTACATAGAACTTTCAAAGCATGTTTTTTTTTTTATGGAACCTTTAAAAAACGTCTCTATTCAGCACCAAAAAGGATTCTGCTACTGTTACAAGCCTTCTTAACTTAAAAGTTATTTTTCAAAGCCTAATAAATGTTGAAATTGATCAGATCAGTTATATAATCTCTATAATGTAAAAAAAAAAAAAAAAAAAAAAAAAAAAAGACAGCAGTAACAGTATTATTATCAGTGAGACTGGCCTTCATTCATAAAAAGATTGAAAAGAAGCAGTTAAAAAATATTTAAAGTGACTGTTTTTAAATTATTTATTTGGAGAGCAACTGTAAAATTATTATAATTTTATATACAGTAACATTTGCAGATAGATCTGTGTCCATCATGGCTTGCGCTGCTGAGAGACAACGGCAATACCGTGTACGTCGGGATGCTGATCCTGAGAGGAGGAAAAGATACTTAGAGAGTGAGCGTCAGAGATGGAGACGGGATGTAGAGCAAGGAAAAAAGAAGAAGATTAGTGATCTAAGTGAGCGAGGAAAGCGTCAGCTGCGTAAAAATTGGAGGAAGCAGAACAAGAAGAGAAAAGAGAAAGCAGAGGCTAGGTAACACAGTCTGGACACCAGTCCAGATCCTGTCCAACAGTCAAAGCAGGAGTTACGATCTTCAAGGTCAGAGTAGTGCACAGTTAGGATTATAAATAAATGGACACATGTAGAGAATAAGCAGGCCTATCATTAATGAGTTATTGTTTTTACTTAGGGGTTCAAGTCATGTACACCATAAGTTACAAGTAGATTTTTGTTTTGTTTCAGGCAACATAAAGAAGGAAAGCGAATTTCCAGGAAGAACAGGGATACACTACGCAAAGAAATTGAAAAACTAAAGAAATCACTAGAGAAGGAAAGAAAATGCGCTGACAAGTACAGAAAAAGATATAAGCGCTTAAAGGTGCCCTCGAATGAAAAATTGAATTTATCTTGGCATAATAAGAGTTCAGTACATGGAAATGACATACAGTGAGTCTCAAACTCCATTGTTTCCTCCTTCTTATGTAAATCTCATTTGTTTAAAAGACCTCCGAAGAACAGGCGAATCTCAACATAACACTGACTGTTACGTAACAGTCAGGATCATTAATATGTACGCCCCCAATATTTGCATATGCCAGCCCATGTTCAAGGCATTACACAAGGGCAGCCAGTATTAACGTCTGGATCTGTGCACAGCTGAATCATCAGACTAGGTAAGCAAGCAAGAACAACAGCGAAAAATGGCAGATGGAGCAATAATAACTGACATGATCCATGATAACATGATATTTTTAGTGATATTTGTAAATTGTCTTTCTAAATGTTTCGTTAGCATGTTGCTAATGTACTGTTAAATGTGGTTAAAGTTACCATCGTTTCTTACTGTATTCATGGAGACAAGAGCCGTCGCTATTTTCATTTTTAAACACTTGCAGTCTGTATAATTCATAAACACAACTTCATTCTTTATAAATCTCTCTAACAGTGTAGCATTAGCCGTTAGCCACGGAACACAATCAAACTCATTCAGAATCAAATGTAAACAATATAACAGTATACAATACTCACATAATCCGACGCATGCATGACGAACACTTTGTAAAGATCCATTTTGAGGGTTATATTAGCTGTGTAAACTTTGTTAAGGCACTGTTCAAGGCAAGCGCGAGCTCTGTGGGTGGAGAGCACGGGATTTAAAGGGGCCGCAGCATAAAATCGGCGCGTTTATAATGATGCCCCAAAATAGGCAATTAAAAAAAATCTATGGGGTATTTTGAGCTGAAACTTCACAGACACATTCAGGGGACACCTTAGACTTATATTACATCATTTAAAAACATAATCTAGGGCACCTTTAAATAAGAAGGACTCACCTCGTTCAAAAATAAATAAATTAACTAAAACAGGCAGAGTAACCTCCCAAATCAGAAAAACACTACTCTATCATGAAGCCTTAATTGATGACATAAAGAATAAGTATTGTAAAGCAAGAAAAGAAAAAGAAAAACAACTAATAGCAAAGGTAACAGCAAGCAGGATTGTGAAGAAGTACAGGCTACAAGGATTTGCCGAAAATTCCCTTGGATTTTCAAAGAAGCGTCGCAATGTTCAGAGTGAAGACCTCTGTTCCACCAACAGAAATTCCACAAATAGGTTCACTGCTGCTTTCAAGTCCAAAGTCAAAACCTTCTTTACCCGAGATGACAACAGTCGTATAATGACTGGAAGAAAACAAACCATAACCAGGAACAAGGTGAAGAAGCAGAAAAGATTTCTGGTTGACACTATGAAAAATCTTCACAAAAAATTTCTCACTGAAAACACAAATAACATATCATACTCATTTTCTGTAAGCTTCGCCCATTTTAGGTTGTACATCCCACTCTCTCTGAATGGAACACATGAATCCAGTGCTGAATTATCTACAAGCCACATACTCACATGTATCTGTTCTACACTTTCTGAGTGATGGACCATGTACCCAATATAAACAGAAAGGGAATTTCTTCCTTTTCAGCACAGAGCTTGCAAGACGAGGTCTGAAAGGTGGAACATGGAACTTTTTTGAGGCCAGTCATGCAAAGGGTGCCCCTGACGGTGTTGGGGGAACCTTGAAAAGAACAGCGGACAAGCTGGTGGCCAACGGCCGTGACATACCTGATGCCCAGGAGCTATATAAGGCCCTCACAGAAACCTTTACAACTGTCAAGTTGTTTTATGTAGCATCCGAAGCAGTGGAGCAGGCAATTGAAAGGATGCCAGGCCAGATTCCACCAGTGCCATCCACAATGAAAACCCACCAAGTGGTCACATTCACTCCAGGAGAAATCCTTTACCGGGAAGTTAGCTGCATGTGCTCCACGCAAAATTGATGTCTTCCCTCCCCCAGTTTTTAAAGTTTAAAACCAGCAGATCAAATAGAGAATCACTTTGTCCATACCACCCCGTCACAGTTACCACCCCGTCACATCAGTTACCACCCCGTCACAGGGTCATTTTGTTAAAAGTTTATGGAAAGGAAATTAAATGTTACATAAATTAATGTTGAAAGATGTTCTTGTTGTGTGGACCAATCAAATAAATATAACTTATTTTGTATTTTGTAAGTGTATTTGTTTTTTTCAGTTCAAACAATGAGGCCACTGAAATGTCAAATTCATATTTCAACTTTAAAAATCTAAGAATAAAAAAAAATTGATAAAATTACAGAATTTCTATTCATGTTTTCAAAAAAGGGACATTTTACTATTAGGAAAACATTAGATTTTAAACATCTATTTCTTGTTTTAATATTCTAATGGCATACATATTGTCCGTAACGGGGTGGTATAAGAAAGGCTCCCTTGCCTGAATAAAAAGCATAATATTAATTAAGATTTTGTGCCTGAGGTGGGAAAATATGTTTTTTTGAAGGATTAACATATCTTCTAAGTTGTAGGTTTCTTAAAAATAAGTTTGTTATTAATGAAAATTTTGAAAATTGCAAAGTGGAAATGGCACCCGTTTCATAGAATGACTCTTAAATTAATGTAACACTACTGTTAAAACAGCAAGACCTGGGTTTCAGCAATTGATGGTGAGTTAGCTGGGTTATCTCTGAAAAGTTATGTTTTAGAAATTATGATCTCTGCTGGCGATGCCTCCAAAAATGTTTGTCAACTACACACCAAGAAAATTGATTATGTACACTGTTCTCCCAATTAAATAAAGTGAATTTCTCTATTTGCTATGGGCTGTTTTCTTTATAAACTACACTGTAATCAAATTATTAAATGCAAATATACAGTGAAACAAATACAAAAGTAGCAACAAAGAGAATTATTTATTTTACCAAACAAACGCTCTAAAACTTAAAACAGAAATATTTGTCCTCTTTTTAGAAGAAATCAAATGAAACCCCCTCGTTTATATAATGTAAATTATAGACACAGGGCAAAATAAACAGGTGGATGATATCAGTTATAAATTGCAGCTGTAAACCTCTATGAAATCAAACTGTAACTTAAATTACACCTTTACCCTTCACACTGCGTGCTCAACTGTTCCTAAACCAAGCGCTTGGATTTCGTTGGGGCCCTTATTTGGTGGTGCACATATAGCAGACTCAAACAGATGACGCAGATCTCCTTCAGCACAAACAGTTCACGTTCGCCATATGCCCGCAGGAAAACAGTTTGATGCGATCCGAGATTCACTGGGTCCTCGATGCTAGAAGAAACAATGAGCAACGACAGTCTGTTCCAACATATGGCGACGGTTTCGATGGACAGAGCAGAAAACCTTCCCGTTGTCAAAATATATACGTATAGGTTATCTGTATCGGATATAGGACACAAATACTGTCGCTAAATAAACTTTACAGATTTTTCAATCTAACTCCGTCAACAGCTCGCCAATTTCTCCCTCTCCCATTTCGCCATCTCACGTTCGTAGCTCCTCCCCCCCATCCATTACGATTGGTTGCATGAGCACACACCAATAACTTAATGAATTATCTTATTGGTTAGTATTTGAAATCCCTCTGTACATAAAATACAAAATCCAATGCATGTACATACAATACTGAAATAAAAAAAAATGAAAATAAATAAAATAAAGGTGTACAAATATTCACAGGGTTACACTCTCCCCCCACCAAATTCCAGCATGTCCCCATGTCTGGACTAAAAAAAACACAAAGGGGGAAAAAGAAGAAAAAAAAATGCTTGCACCTTGCATTCAAATGATTAACTCAAGCTTCATACTGTAGGGACTGTGCAAGTAAAAGTCTTTGAGTTTCTCATGCACATTACACAATGCCTGAGAATTACACCACCAGACATGTTTATTTTCACCCAGTTTACAAAAACATGAAGACTCAGTTCTCCCAACCTCACAACAATGGGAAGTAACAATTGTCTCCTTAACAGGTCTCCCTAGCTCAGGATAAGTAAACCTCTCAGGGGGTTTTCTTTGCCTCTCAGATCTCCTCACTTGAGAAGTATCAAATACATCAGACGGTTCTACCCTAGAAGTCACTGAAACACTGGGCTCAGGTAGGTTATTGGTATGTTCAAGGTGCCGTTCAATTTCAACTTCACCACCCACTATTTCTGTGTCAACATTTACTGGATCTAGAGTCTCATCTGGATCTCCCAACTGTTGACCTAAATCACAAACATCAGGTACAACAGCATGCCTCTTTTTTCGGTCTTGATCCGGATGTTCAACCTCTGCAGAGTTAGGATCAACATACATAAAAGGACCATACCCATATTCTGACTCGGAATCAGATGAGGAAAAATCTCTCTGCTCGGGGTAAACCAGATCAGACACTGGCTTTTCATTGGTGCTTCGCCTCTTTCTGGTCTTACAAACTGGTGAAGGACTTGTGCTCTCAATTTCTGGACTCACTCTCACTTGTGATTTCAAGGGCAATATATGGTTTCTATGGAGAACCTTTTTAGGCCCATTACCACTCTCTGGAACCAGCTTATAGACAGGCAAGTTTGACAACTGACTCTCTACTATATGGTACGGAATGCCACCGATCTGCGAGTTTGTGCTTTCCTTTTAACCCAAGGTTCTGAATGAGTACTCTGTCTCCAGGACTCAGGCTCTGAGGACGCACTCTCTTATCATACCTCGGTTTGTTTTCTTTGTTTGCACGTGAAGATTCAGCTGTTGCCAACTCATATGCATCCTTTAATTGTTGCTTCATTCTTTCCACGTATTTCCCATAGGAAACTGGTGAATCTTCATCAGACCGAACCCCGAGACACACATCCACTGGTAACTTGGGCTCTCTCCCAAACATGAGGAAGTAAGGCGTATACCCGGTCGCATCATTTTGGGTAGAATTGTATGAGTGAACTAACTGGGCAATATGCTGGCTCCACCTGGATTTCTGATGTGCATTCAATATGCCAAGCATATTGAGAAGTGTCCTGTTAAACCTCTCTGGTTGTGGGTCCCCTTGTGGATGGTATGGAGAAGTGCGGGATTTCTTTACTCCCAACATAGCCAACATCTCCTTGATCAAATGGCTCTCAAAATCCCGCCCTTGATCAGAATGAATTCTATTTGGCAGGCCATAGTGAACAAAATACTTCTCCCACAAGGTTCTCGCAACTGTCAAGGCTTTCTGGTCCTTACAAGGAAAAGCCTGAGCATATCGAGTAAAATGATCAGTAATGACCAACACATTACTTACATTTTGGGTGTCTGGCTCAATTGTTAGAAAATCAATGCAGACTAAGTCCACAGGACCAGAACTGTGCATATGTGACATAGGAGCACTTCTCTAAGGCAAAGTCTTCCTCATGATGCAGCGATCACAATTTTTACAATAAGCTTCCACCTCTGCTTCATCCTAGGCCAGAAAAAACGGTCTCTCACTAGCGTGTACGTCTTCTCAAAACCTAAATGTCCATTTTTGTCATGCAAAGACTCCAAAACAGTACTGCGAAGAGCAGCAGGAAGCACAAGCTGCCTGTACTTTTGATTATTTTTTGTTTCTACCACCCGGTAGAGCAGTCCTTGATCCACTTCCAGACTCAATGTCTTCAATGCCTTGAGGTCAACATGGTCCAAATGAACACTTTCGGGTGATTTCCCCTGGCTAACTGCTAGCCTAACTTTACTCAAGCAAGGGTCATTCCCCTGAGCCTCCCTTAACTCACTGGAGTCCGAATTGTTTGGCTCATTTTGAGTAAAGGCAACAACTTTCCCAAAAGCTTGGAGCACCCCACTCTCAGGACAACATGACTCGGGTAAGTGAACACTCTGCTGATATTCTACAGTTGACTTAATGACACCTCGCATTTGATTCTTTGTTTCAACAGATTGGCAAAGTGTACGCACACCAGAAGCTGAAATTTCCTCCCAGTTTTCTTCATCTCCAGAACTGGAATGAGGCCGTCTCGACAGAAAGTCTGCATCAATGTTTTTCAACCCTTGACGGTACTTCAAGCTGAACTGGTAAGTTGACAGAGCTGCTAGCCATCTGTGACCCATAGCGTCTAACTTAGCTGAAGTCAAAATGTAAGTCAGGGGATTGTTATCCGTTCTGACTTCAAAATTTACTCCATAAAGATAGTCGTGTAGCTTATGGACCACGGCCCATTTTAATGCCAAGAATTCCAGCTTATGTGCTGGGTAATTCCTTTCAGATGTAGAAAGACTCCTACTAATGAATGCCACTGGGCGCAATCCTTCAGGATGTTGTTGATAGAGCACACCACCCAGTCCATCCATACTGGCATCAACATGTAACACGTAAGGTAATTCCGGGTCGGCAAAAGCTAACACAGGAGCTTGAGTCAAACAAAGTTTCAGTTCCCGAAAAGCAGTCTCACAACCGTCATCCTATCGAGGACCAAATGGATCTGAGAGCCTAAAGTACCCATCAGTGGCAGACTTCTGGATGCTCTCCTTTCCTTGACGTTTTTGTGGATAACCTTTAAGCAGCTGATTGAGGGGTCTGCACAAACTAGAGTACCCTTTCACAAACCGTCTATAGTACCCACAAAACCCAAGAAAGGATCGCAGTTGGGTAACTGTCTGAGGTCTGGGCCGATTGACAACTGCTTCCACCTTAGATGGATCAGTGGCAATTCCATCTTGTGACACTATGTGCCCAACATAAGTCACAGACGTCCTGCAAAATTGGCATTTGTCCAGTGACAACTTTAAACCCTCCTCTTTAAGCCGATCCAGAACTTTGAGCAAACGCTGATTGTGCTCGTCAAGGGTTCTGCCAAAAACAATCAAGTCGTCCAAATAAACCAACACTTCCAGAAAATTCATGTCACCCAATGTCTTCTCCATAACTCTCTGAAAGGTTGCAGGTGCCCCACTAATCCCCTGAGGCATACACTCAAACTGGTAAAATCCTAGTGGGCAAATAAATGCAGTTTTCTCCTTATCAGCCTCCTCCATGGGAATCTGATAATACCCACTTCGCAAATCAAGTACACTGAACCATTTGCTCCCAACCAAACTATGGAGTGCATCTTCAACCCGAGGGACAGTGTATTGATCAGGTATAGTACGTCTGTTCAGTGTTCTGTAATCAACACACATTCGCACTTTGCCCGATTTCTTACGCACTACCACGATGGGAGAGGCATAAGGGCTTCTGGATTCTGAAATGATACCACATTTCTGCAATTCCATTAGATGGTTTTGCACATCTTGCAAATCAGCAGGAGGCAAACGGCGAGAACGTTCACGAAAGGGAGTTGAATCAGTAAGCCGTATTTCATGCTTAGTGCTCTTTGAACGTCCAAACACAGGTAAGTGTTTCAAGTACATGTCGTAAAAGCTTTGATAAAGGATGGTGACTTGAGAGCCACTATCAAGTAAAGCCTTCGCGTAGATTCTTTCAATTTGGACTGGTACTTCAGAAGTTGGACCAATCAAGCCAGATGGAAATCCTGAGGAACAAACGATTTCTTTTTCAGAACAAGATGTGGAACGGAATGGGAAAGGAGTCCTGTGCCGTTCCTCCACAGAGCTCCCTAGAAGTTTCCCGAAAACCTACACTGACTGATCAACTTTTGATTTACTTTCCTCAGGTTTTCAGTTCCTCGACACTCTCGCTTTGTGTGACCATCCTCACCACACTTGTAACAGAAAATTCCAGGCCGAGAAAACTTGGATGTGCTCTTCTTGTTGGAAGCTTCTGTAGCACTTGCATCCGCCACTTGACACACAGGGCCAGTTGCTTTTGAAGAATGTTCAGGAACAGAGTCAGTTGCAGCTCCCTTCAACAGCTTGGACATCTTTGTAGTAAGTGCACTCACCTCTTGCTTTATACTGCTCAATTCGGACACAAGAGAAGCCTGTGGGACAGAGGCAGCAGCCACCCCTACTTTTCCACCATCTCTAACCCTGATCCAATCCTCTTCTTCCCTTACTTCTCATAACAATTGCAAGAAACTAGGAGGATCACGCAAAGTGTGGGTCATTCTTAGTCGTAGCGCTACCATATCAATAGTACGAGCTCCCTTAACCACGTTACATACGCATGCGATTCAAATCAGCGGCTACAACCCCTCCTTTTACAAGCATGCCTACCTTTTACAAGCATATCAACAATATGCTGCCTTTTTACCGAATCAGCACACTGCCACTCGCTGATCATTTGGACAGCCTGTTCCATCCAGGGGTCATATTCTTCCTCCCCAGCCGGTACTGGTTTAACACCTGAAAATACTCTTAATCTCCTGTAACCCAAAGTGTCACTGGGCACATGGATACACTTTTCCACAAGGCGATCAATAGCATTCACCAAATCAAGATTAACATTTACATTAGAGGACTGACCTTGCTCCAGCATAGACTTCACATCCTCCAGCGACTTTCCTTCCTGCTGCAACAAGGACAACAACTTATCCTGAAAAACAGCATCTCCCACAGAAGGATCCGTCACCATTTTTCCAGGTACATGTACCCTCCATGGGCCAACCTCATCAGGAATCCCTATCTCAGGTGGTACAGTATCTGGATCGATATCATTACTGGTTTCAAGCAACAAGAACAACTTAGTTCCTGTAGGGTCTCCCCGTTTACCATGAATTTTGGTACGCCCAAATACCTTCACTGTATCAAGCACATCTGCAATAGTCTCATCCCTCACATCTATTGGAACATCGCTGAGTATTAGACAACGAGATGGATTTATTTGCGCCTGACGACTCCATTCACCAGCCTTAGAAATATCCATGTCTCACAATGTTTCTCAATACAAATAAAAGAGGGAGAAAAAAAACAAAAACAGCCCAGCAGGGGAAGAAAAAATAATAATTATCCAGAGAAAACACGAAATCCCAGCGGTGCCTCCAAAAATGTAACACTACTGTTAAAACAGCAAGACCTGGGTTTCAGCAATTGATGGTGAGTTAGCTGGGTTATCTCTGAAAAGTTATGTTTTAGAAATTATGATCTCTACTGGCAATGCCTCCAAAAATGTTTGTCAACTACACACCAAGAAAATTGATTATGTACACTGTTCTCCCAATTAAATAAAGTGAATTTCTCTATTTGCTATGGGCTGTTTTCTTTATAAACTACACTGTAATCAAATTATTAAATGCAAATATACAGTGAAACAAATACAAAAGTAGCAACAAAGAGAATTATTTATTTTACCAAACAAACATTCTAAAACTTAAAACAGAAATAAAATATTTGTCCTCTTTTTAGAAGAAATCAAATGAAACCCCCTCGTTTATATAATGTAAATTAAAGACACAGGGCAAAATAAACAGGTGGATGATATCAGTTATAAATTGCAGCTGTAAACCTCTATGAATTCAAACTGTAACTTAAATTACACCTTCACTCTTCACACTGCATGCTCAACTGTTCCTAAAGCTGAGTTCAGACTGCACGATTTTAGCCCCGATTTTGGCTCGCCGACAGGTTTTGAGAAATCGCTGACAAATGCCCGAAATCACAGGCAAATCGGTGCTCGTTCACGCGAGTGACAATCACGCAGTGTGAATGAGCAAAGACGCGATCTGAGAGAATCGCCGACGAGTCGCCGACGCCCGTGAGATATTTGGCATGCTAAATATCTGGACCTGTCGGCGATTCAAAATCCTGCAGTGTGAAAAGTGTTCTGACTGAAAACTACATCGGCGATGACCGACAGCCAATGAGAGAGCAAGATACAGAGCAGCGTGGAGTTCGGGGAGGAGTTATAGACCACAACATCAGCAAGCATGGCTTCATTCACATAAACATTACAATTCTATCAAACAGAAACAAAGCACAAACATTTGCTTGACCATCCGCAACAGCAGCACATTGAAAAGTTATGTATTTAGCTCCAACTGTCATTGCAGAACACACAATCCTTGTACTTTGCGTCTCTCCAAACATTTCCTCCATATTCTTCTTTTCTTTGTATTGTTTTCGCTGCAAATCAGCGCACAGGCAATTCGTATTTCAAGCTTCATGCGGGCTACTATTTTTAATAATAATCCCACCGTGTGTCTCAATCAGCTCCCTAGTTCAGTAGTCAGGGCACTGATCAGGGTATCAGCCACATTCACTTTCATTATGTACTGATTCACTACCTAGGGAGCTAGGGAACTGATTGAGACGCAGGGCCAGTCTCACGTGAGAACTCTGGTCTTGCGCACGTTGTTTCCTTGTCAGGTCTCGCGTGTGTTTGGTTGTGAAACGTAGTTTGCGTGCCAGACAGAGTTGTCGGCGATTCTTCCTATTGTAAAGTCATGCAGTGTGAAACCTTCTGTCGCCGATCCATCGTGCAGTATGAACGCAGCAGCGACTGAATGCTGGCCAAGATAGTCATGCAGTGTGAAAAGAACAGTGACCCGACTACTTTGAAAATCGTGCAGTCTGAACTCGGCATAAACCAAGCGCTTGGATTTCGTTGGGGCCCTTATTTGGTGGTGCACATATAGCAGACTCAAACAGATGACGCAGTTTTTATAGTACACTGTCAAACCAGTTAACTACTCACTCAGTTGTTACAGCAAAACTCTCCGAGTCGATTTGAGAAGAGATTCACGAGTTCACACTTACAAATAAGTCAGGTAAATTAATTGGTAAACGTATTTGGCGTGCTGTCCGGGGAGAGGGCTCCGAGCTCGGTAATCGGCCCGAACACAGAGTACCCCCCCCTCCTTTTAGATTATATGAAGTAATCCAGAGAGTGTGAGGAGACGGGGTGGTGGAGGGATTCTGGAAACTGTCGAGGATCCTTGGGTGAGTTTGACTGTGATTATATACAGGCCTGAACTCATGCCGATTGGGTAGATATGTTGATTACAGATTGTTGACAGCTGGTTGAGATGACGTAATGATTAAGATGTTGTAATGATTGGGTATCTTATTTGACTTGTTCCTCCTGAACTACGTTTATAAAACATCATTTCACGAGTTCACACTTACAAATAAGTCAGGTAAATTAATTGGTAAACGTATTTGGCGTGCTGTCCGGGAGAGGGCTCCGAGCTCGGTAATCGGCCCGAACACAGAGTACCCCCCCAAAAATGCAAAATGTTGGCTACGGACAGCAGCCGGGAACTGTAACCCCCCAAAAATATAGAAATAAGGCTGATGTTTGCAAGGAGAAAGCTGTCTGCCGGATCGGGAGGGTTCTATCTGATGGGAGTTCAATACTCACAGCGAACCGATGAATATAAACCTCTTTGACCAGCAAACTAAGATAAGGTTTAGGTGTTTTGGCTGGGGGCATCTGCAGCATCCGACGGGAGTTCAATACTCGCGGCGATCGGATGGGTAAAACCCACCAGCCAGAACACTGAGAAGGAATGGCATCCGACGGGAGTTCGTTACTTGCGGCGACTAGAAGGGTAGCTTCAGCTGAGGGGGCCCCTTTAGGTGTCCGACGGGAGTTCAATACTCACTGCGATCAGACGGGTAAGCCCCAGCTGACGGTGGGGAGGACGTTTAGTAATTGGGGGGCTCTTGCGGCATCCGACGGTAGTTCAATACTCACTGCGATCGGACGGGTATGCCCCTGTTGGCATGGGGTGAATGTTTAGTTATTTTAGATTGGGAGGGTTCTAGCAGCATCCGACGGGAGTTCAATACTCGCTGCGATCGGACGGGTAAGCCCCCCCGCTGATGGTGGGGTGGACGTTTAGTAATTTTAGATTGGAGGCTCGTGTGGTGTCCGACGGGAGTTCAATACTCACTGCGATCGGACGGGTAAGCCACTGTTGGCATGGGGTGAATGTTTAGTTATTTTAGATTGGGAGGGTTCTAGCGGCGTCCGACGGGAGTTCAATACTCGCTGCGATCGACGGGTAAGCCCCCCCGCTGGCAGAGGGGTTAATGTTTGGTAAGGGCTCTTGTGGCATCCGACGGGAGTTCAATACTCGCAGCAATCAGACGGGTAAGCCCCCGCTGGCAGTGAGGTTAGCGTTAATTATTTTGGATTGGGAGGCTCTCATGGCGTCCGACGGGAGTTCAATACTCGCTGCGATTGGACGGGTAAGCCCCTGATGGCATAAACGCAAAACGTTTAGCTATTTTCGACTGGGAGGGCTCTCGCGCAGTCCGACGGGAGTTCAATACTCACAGCGATCGGATGGATAAGCCCAGCCATAGTTGAACGAGAATAGAAAATGTATACTGTTTCTGAGGTTCTTATGGGAGCTCAATACTCATGGTGTCAGATAGAAGTTTGACGGATTTGACTGGGTGGTTTGAATCATCTGTTTAGAGGGTTAGTTTGAAGACCGGGAGATTTCTTGCAACATTGGATGAGGGTGAGTTTAGGAAGAGCTGGGCTCCTGCGGGAACGGGGGTGACATCACTGCTGCGGCAGTGGAGAAATTAGCCAGAAGAACTGATCTGTAGGAGCCGAGGCAACATCACTGCTGCGGCAGTGGAGAAATTAGCCAGAAGAGCTGATCTGTGGGAGCCGTGGTGACATCACTGCTGCGGCAGTGGAGAAATTAGCCAGAAGAACTGATCTGCGGGAGCCGAGGGGACATCACTGCTGTGGCAGTGGAGAGAAGAGCCAGAAGAATTGAGCTCCTGCGGGAGCCGAGGCGACATCGCTGCACTGGCAATGAGATCATTCCCATTTTATTGGAATGATGGTATTAGTTGAGTTTGATATGGCTTGTGGGTATGTGTGAGAATATGAGCTGGAGCTGAAAACCTAGCTGATAAGCGTTTGTTAGGCTTCTTTAATGTGGAAACAGTTTGATGTAGTTCTTAAAAGCTTCTTATGACCAGTGACCAAGCGTTTGAATCTGATGCTGGGAAAGGCCTTATTGAGCAGCTGTGGTTGTTGCTCCTATGGGAACGAATGACTGGAAAAGTGGTCTTGCTGGGAGCTTGGAGGTTCTTAATGCTGTTTACATGATATGAATAAAGTAATGTTGAGAAGAGAAAATCAGGAAAGGCAGGCTGGAGGAACGGCTGGGACCGAGGCCACTTGCAGAGGCAGCCTCATGCTCGGGCTGGCCCCTGGAACCTAGGGAGGAACAAGAAGTGTAGAAAAGAGGGAAGCTGGGAGTCCAATAAGGCCTCTGGGCCTGCGCCGCTAGCGGAGGCAACCTCACGCTTGGGTCAGTCCCTGGAGCCTGGGAGGAACAAGAAGTGTAGAAAAGAGGGAAGCTGGGAGTCCAATAAGGCCTCTGGGCCTGCGCCGCTAGCGGAGGCAACCTCACGCTTGGGTCAGTCCCTGGAGCCTGGGGAGGAACAAGAAGTGTAGAAAAGAGGGAAGCTGGGAGTCCAATAAGGCCTCTGGGCCTGCGCCGCTAAGCGGAGGCAACCTCACGCTTGGGTCAGTCCCTGGAGCCTGGGGAGGAACAAAAAGTGTAGAAAAGAGGGAAACTGGGGAGTAAAATATGGGATCTGGGCCTGCGCCGCTAGCGGAGGCAGCCTCACGCTAAGGTCCGTGGTTGAGCTGTAGACCAAAGACAAAAAAGAGAGTTTGAGACTGATGACCGGGCTGCGCTATTAGCGGAGGCATCCTCACGCTAACATCTACAGGCCACAGACAATGGATAGGGTAAGAGACGGTGGGATGAAATGGCTGAAACAGCGGAGCTTGCTCTGCTAGCAGAGGCATCCTCACGCTAGGAGGGAAGGCATTCGCCAAGAGGGCGAAGAGAGCTGTATGTGGTGTGGCACCTGGGAAACTGCGGTGTGTGGCTAGGCGGAGGGAGGAGGAGAGTGGGGAATCTGGGGCCCAGCCCAGGCTCACTGCGGCCTGACGCCTGTCTTCTAGTGCATGAATCGAAGCAGCAAGAGAGAGGAGATCAAAAAGCGACCTGCGGGATTATGCGCATCATGCTGAGCAAAGATAGCAGTTCCTGTTTAGAACAGTTTGGACCATCTATGAAGATGGAAACAAATAAAAATATCCTATTTTTCCTTATGTGGTGAGGCCTAGAAATTAACTGTATTTAAGTTAAAGCCCATAAATTCAGTTTGAGTTCAGCGAAACTGTGCAAGGCTGAGAAATCGATTATTAATTTTTATTAATAAGCCTAAAATGCTTTATAACCTGCATATATTCACCTCTGGCACGATTGTTTGATACCATACTGTCGTTTACAGTTTGTACTGTCATTGATTGATGTTGAACGATCATCAAACAGCAAAGTAGGCTACAGACTGATTTAGATGATCGTTTGTTCTTTTAACTGTTGCTGGTTTGAGTCACGTGCACCTTCATTTAGTAAAGATCAAAAGAGACTAGCTTGTAAAAAGAGAGCTTTGCATAGTTTTTTAATTAAATTTGTTTACTTTTTAGTTCTATTTCCCAATACTTATCCAGACCTGGTACTCAAATTACTCAAATCAAATTCCATGCTTTCTCAAACTGCGTAGGAACATACAACATAACAGTTTATTCACTGGTTATTTGTCTATGGTTCGTTACGTTACTTACAGATTTCTGCTAGTTCTAAATATAGATGAACATACAGATGAATAGGAACGGTAAAATTTATTTAAATGCATCAGCAAAAGAACGATTTTAAGAATTTGTCCTACCAGTCTGTGCCTCGTCTCAATAGTGAAGCTGTGGGTTGAAGTTACAGAAATGCATACTATTACTTTAAGTTTCCAAGCGATTTGTTGATAAATCGCAGAACAGCGATGACAGTAAGTTCCGAGTTTCATAGTGATTCAGCGTGTGAACTGAACGTGATATATGAGCCACTGTTTGCGTGTTTAACCACAAGGAAGCGGCACAGTAATTTATAACGGCAAGTCACAGAAACAATCCCCCGATCAACATTGATCCAGATGGAATGACTGAAAATTCAGGAAAGAAGACGAGAAGGATTTAAACTGTGCTTCTTGCGGGGTTGAGCCGATGGAGTGGAGAATGTGAGCCGGCTGGGAACTGGATCTGCACTGCGGCGCGGCTCCGGGCTTACTGAAGGCCTGCTGCGGCGGCCTGACGCTGGAAGAAGGCCCGTTCCGTCGCGGGAAGAGGCGGCATTGCCCGAGACTCGAGCTTGGTGCTCGGTTGCCTTATTGTCATTTTTCTATGACAGTAATGATTGAATGGGCCAGAGTATGGAAATACACAGAAGGATATCGCGGATGATTCGGACGTGGTGACAGGCCTCGGCGTTTGGCATGCAGGGACCCGTTTGTTTGGGCTGACGCCCCTCTGAAATAATGCCGTTGGATTGGAGAAAAATTTTTCTTAAGGCCAGAGGATTGTGGCAAAGATTCCTCGAGGATGAAAGATTCTTCATCGGACGCGACTTCGGACATGTTAGGAACTTAGGGCGGGACCAAATTCTGGAAACTGTCGAGGATCCTTGGGTGAGTTTGACTGTGATTATATACAGGCCTGAACTCATGCCGATTGGGTAGATACGTTGATTACAGATTGTTGACAGCTGGTTGAGATGAGGTAATGATTAAGATGTTGTAATGATTGGGTATCTTATTTGACTTGTTCCTCCTGAACTACGTTTATAAAACATCATTTATATTATAATATTGTATGTGATATGAACGGTAAACATTTTTAATTCATGATTAATTAATTATTAAAATGTAATTATTAATTAATTAATTTTGTTGTTGTTTTCAATATATTCACTCAAGATCATTCAGGGCATATATGTCAGACTCAGTGATAAAGGCATTTAAATAAGTTTATATTCTTTTATAGCTTATGTATTTTATCCTTCAGCAGAAGGTGTGTCTGTTTCTTTGGATCAAAGTTGTACTGTGCTCCAGCGTCATCTGCTGTTTGTTTTTGTTTTGTCTTGCCCATTTTCCTCCCTGCCCATTTTCCTCCCTGACATGTTTTTGTACAGCCCAGTGCTTTTTTTCATCATTGTGTCTCTCCTGCACAGTAATAAACAGCTGAATCCTCTGCTTTCAGACCGGAGAGTTTCAGATACACCACGCTGTTTGAATTATCTCTGGTGATCTCTATTCGTCCCTCAACACTTTTTGCATACACTGTTTTACTGGCATCATACCAGATGAGCCCCATCCAGTTCAATGCTTTCCCTGCTGGCTGTCTGATCCAGTGCATGCCGTATTGTCCAAAATCAAATCCAGATCCTCTACAGGAAAGGTTCAAAATTTCTCCAGGCTTTTTGGTAACAGAACTTGATGGGATGGACTCCAGGCTCTGACCATTAACACCTAAAACAATTGAAAGTTATAATGACCGCTCCACAGTATCATATACAGTACACCCATTAATAAATTCTGGAGGCAGAATTAAATAATAATATAACATGAAATAGAGATACGTACTAGTTAAACACATCAGGAGAAAAAATAAGAATGGAATGTCTGCCATTTCAAATGATGCAGGAAGACCAACTGCTACAATGTCACTGAATACTGCTGGTAGAAATACTGTAAATCATGTCATTTACATTTGGGTGGAGCTTTAAAATCTGACACTATATTAAGATCTAATGGCACTGTTGATGAGTCTCTACCAACACAATCCCTTCTGCATTTCTATTATATTTGTGTTAAGAACGTTACAATGTAAATTAATAAACTTGAATGAAAATGTTCAAAAGTTCCAAAGAAAATGTTTTAAATGTCAGTAGTTTTTGTGTGTGTTTTATGTTTCTACTCAGAATAAGAAGTATAACAGAATAAACACTTCAGTTCATTGCCTGACAGATCTGTGGATGAGCCTGTTAATGTTGCTCAATCAGTGGCTGAAATCTCCAATCGCTCCTCTGAGACAACAGTAACACTGGGTCAAAACAAGCTCAAAACTGAACTTTACTGACCAACAGACTTTATAACCTGATGAAAGCAAAGAGATGCAAGAGCTGATGGATTTTATTGACTTTCTATTGACAAATAATGCTTTAATCATTTCTGTTAATGACAGTTATTTTTAGCTAATTATGTGTTTTATTTATTAGGTAATTGTTGTTTTGCCAAAAGATTCAGTGTACATACATTTTAATGTCATCAGATGAATATCAGCTGTGAATGATGAACATTTTATGAAAATTGGTTTTGAACTTTTGAGGATAAAACATGATAAATACCCTAATGTGAATATGATGATGTTTTTGTACAGGGAGGCTGTTGGCGTCTGTCACTGTGTATAATATCTGGCACAATAATACACAGCTGTGTCTTGAGCTTGCATATTATTTCCCTGCAGTGTTATTGTGTTACTGGAGGTGTCTCTGGTGATGCGGAACTTGCTTTTCAGTGAATCCTTGTAGTCTAAGTCTCCACCACTCCAGATCAATCCAATCCATTCCAGAGCTTTTCCTGCAGGCTGACGAATCCAGCCTGTACTATAGCCAGTAACTGAATATGAGACTTTACAGTTGATAGTTAGAGTGGCATCAGGACGGACAGTCAGAGACTCAGGCTGAGTGAGTTCATCTGAATGAATACCTGTATCAAATCAAATAATAGCTGTTAGTAAAATAGCATGCAGTTTAAAGATGGTTAACAAGCTTTTTAGCAACAAAATGATGCATCACACAGAAAAGTAGACTAAACTTACAGGATACTACTGCCAGAAGCAACACTAAAGATGAAGAGATCATGGTGTGTTTCACAGCACAGTTTGTTCTTCTCTCCCTCTAGTGATCAGATGAATGTATAAACTGACTCATGTCTGCTGTTTAAATATGCAACAGAAGATTTACATAAACACACAGAGCTAATAATCAACTCCACAAGCTCAAACAACAAGAATATTGGGATTACATGAAGAGGCATCATCACACTGTCCTGAACTTTTAGTCATTATTGATATGGTTGAAGTCCATTAGCAGAAAATGTAAACAGTTTATTGTGACTGTAAGTGATTCAAACTCAAAATGTAAAATGTATTTGTAGCCCAGTGGTAAACTCGGGTATTATAGTGTAAGGGAAACTGGGTGGGTTATGATTGATCCCTCTTATTCTCAACACCCAGTCACATGACTATTAAAATGTAAACGTTTATTTACTTTAAATAAATAATAAGTGACAACTGATTTTCAAATAAGTAAATACTAATTTATTTTACATGATTAAAGGGAGATCAATAATTTGTCATTTTATGACATGACAGTGATTAAAACTAAAGGTTAAAGTTTATATTATTTTGCTAAATAATATTATCAGAGGTTTTATGCAGCTATCCTTTTATTACTTTATCCTTCCTGTGTTTATGTGACCGCTTTTTATTGGTCATTTGAGTATTCACGCTGTATTGTCAGTAGTGTTTGGCTGCATGCACGTAAAAAAAAAAACGGGGTACACGTGACTGGATAGAGCGACGCGGATGAGAAAGTGCTGGAAGCCGTTTTTTTTTCCTCGCTCGTCGTTTTTTTTTTGGCTCGCTCTCTCTCGCTGGACCCGTGGGGAGAACGGGATGCTCGCACGTTTAGAGAGAAGGAAAAAGACGCTAAAAAGAGCCATTAACGTCGACGAAACTGAGAGGGAGGTTCAGAGAAGGGGACCGCGGATGTTTGTGACTGTGAGAAACGAGAGACTGAGCGAGACACGAGGCCGGCGATCCGTCTGACGGAGCGGACGACGCGATCGGAGGTAGCCGAGCTAGCTAGCCACGGCGGGCGCACGCGAGGCGGAGCTGTTGGTTCATCGCACTGCACCTGAGTATCCGGACCAGTCTTTTCGACGCTCTCAATGTTTTGTAAGTGTCAGTTCAGCGCACTCAATGTTTTGCGAGACCAAAACAGGCCTGCAACGTTGTTTTTTTTTCTTCGTTCGAATCGGTACCGTGAGTAAACTGGAACATGTGAGCATGTATGTGTGACTGGGCCCAACACTGCATTAGTTAACACTTGTTACAGGACACTTGACACGTTTTTTGTAAAGTTCTCTGTGCATTCTCAATCTTTAGAAAAGATATAAGGGAGGAAGATTTTTACACCCCTTATTTTGGTATAAAACGTGTGATTTAAAGGGATTAAGGTTATTATTTAATTGTTTGGGATATCTTTTGGTTATTTATTTTTGTACATTTTGTCATAATTAGGGACTTTTATATTGTGTTTTAGGGGAAGTTTTATATTTCATTTGCCAAATCCTTTTGATTCATTAAACAAGGGTTTTACCCATTTTATTTTCTAAACTAAAAACCATCTCTGGGTCTCATTATTGTTAAATATTCCTGTCAAAAGGTTTTACAATTGAGTAGAAACTCATTAGGTGCACCTTCGTGGTATCCACCTGAACTACAACGAACCCAAGCACCCCCATTCTCTCGTATGTAACATACAGAGTGGTTGTATGGGTGCTACATATTCTTCGATTGAATTTGCCCTGATCAGAGCATTTATGCCAATTAAAGTTATACAATGAATATGTCTTGTTCTTTTTTTCTTTAGACTAGAGATTTTATAATATTTATTGCATATATTAATTATATTTGTGTTATTATTTTATTGATGTTACATCTGACAGAAACAACAGCAGTAATAATGTATGTTTCTGTTGGGCCATCATCAGAAACACTTGCTTTTCTCACCTGTTCAGTGAGTTGAAATAAATTTTAAGTTTTAAAATTAGCATGAAGATTGTCTGATCTGGATTCTGCAACAGACCTGTAACAGTGCCTGTCTTGTTATTGAATAAACTAAACTAATAATCTTGAATATTAATAATAAGCATAAGCGCACTAGCTGGCCTGACAGCTGCTAAAAAGATAATTGCATTGAGATGAAAACCTCTTCATTCACTTTCTGTTAAACGATTCTTACATTTTTTTTTTATTTGATTTTTCTCCTGCTCGAGTTCTTTTGACTGTTTTCTTGTGATTTTGAAATGCTTTGTAATGTTCTTTTCTTTTCTTTTCTTTTCTTTTCTTCTTTTAAAAATGAACCACAAAACATTAATCCTATACAATACCTCTGATCTGCTGGACTCGCCTTTGGAGAAGAGCTTTTGTTGATTTTGTACTCAGAAAATGTAAGTATTACTACTAAAGATAAGATTACCCCAGAATGAACTGCATTGCTTGCACACACCAACACTTACACACAATAATAATGATAAATGCTGACCAATACTTAATTATATTACTTTTTTTCAATGAAAATTGTTTTTGCAGTCAAGCAATGAATTAATGCATGATTAATAAAATAATTATATTTTATTTACTGACAACAATAGGAAACATAAATGAGTAAAAGAATGAATATAAGTAACCATCACAATACATAAATAAATACACAATTCAACAACACATGAAACTAAGCTTTTTTTTTTTTTAACTTATTGTTATCTCAACATAGCTGTGCCAATTCTGCAGCTTTATTTTGATGATGCAGCTGACCACCGTGAACACCTTCGCCTGTCTTTGCCATTTTAAGAAGATGTGCGGGACAATCTGGCTGGCGCTGTGTCTGCTCCAGTCATTTGTGTGCTCTCCATGAGCATTACTACCTTTAAAACATTTAAACAGATTAAAACGTTTTACAATTCATGTCAGCATTCTGTTTCTTGCCATATTTCATTTAATATTTGTACAATTAAATGCTAATTTCTGTTATAGCATTATTACTTTAGTGGTGTGGTTGCCTAAACCACTGAACTGGTAAGCAGAAGGTTGCTGGTTCGATCTCCGTATCCGTCACCGTCCTTGAGCAAGACTCCAGGTTACTCCACATTGATCGTCACTGTAATAAGAGCACTGTAAGTCACTTTGGATAAAAGCATAAATGTAAATGTGATTTTTGTAAATCCTTTTTTTTGTTAGTGTCTTGGGCTCAAACACTCAATAAAGCTACTTATTTCTTAAAGTTTACGTTTTCAAGGTACTACTATAATATAAATGCATACATACATTTCATACAGTTTCTATTTGTGGGCATAAAGGCTTAGTTCACCCAAACATATAAATTCAGTCATTATTTACTCGCCTTCACGCTGTTCAATCCCTGCTCATTTCTTTTTCCCTTTTTTTGCCTTGCAGGTCCTGAGCTCTGCAGAAAACATACAGACATCAAGAATAAGAAAAGTGCTGTAATAATTTACAATAATTAAAATAAACTACAACTTAAGTTTTAAATTGATTGATTTTTATTCATTTCTGTAGTATCCTCACTCAAAGCCATTGATGGCAGCATTCCTTCATCAGCCTCTCTCCACCGGATAAACACACATGTGACCATTTGTCTCTGTAACATCCAGACAAGACTCAAGCTTCCTCTGAGATTTATGTGCTCAATTTACATGTTGAGGTTGATGATGTGTTAACTCACTTTTTATCCAACACAAATGTTCCTTAATTTATCAACAGTACTAACAGACAAATAAAATAGATAACTTATGTCTAGTTACTTGTACATTTGTTTTTGTTTTTTTACATTACTTGCATTCATGTAATGTAAGCAGTGTTGACAACAGTGAATTCTACATAATAGTACACACACATCACTCAGATGTATATTTCATGTTGTGATGTGCTTATCATCTGCAATATTTATTGAATATTTCCCTGTCAGGTGTTAAATAAACATTTAGAAAGTGACTTTATGATGTATATGGTTTAGATTTCATGTAAATCCACTTTGGAGACGAACGTGTGCTTTCTGATGCTCCCCTGTTAACTGTACATAATAAAACGTGTTTGTAAGTTTTAAAAATAGCCATATGTTTTAAATTAACCAAAATAAAAAGGCCATTTCATTAATCCTACAATATCTCTGATCTGCTGGACTGAGAATCACAAAGGCAGACTGTTAGGTTTTTGCTCCTAATTCGTGCCTCATCCCAGACCTTTTATTTGGCAATTGAATGAGCAATCACTCAGTGCTGAGGGAGAATATAGTCTCATTTTATTGATAAGAAAAGAGAGAATATATAGAAAGAGTACAAGGGGTGTAGTATAGTTTCAGCCAATGAGAAAGAGAATACATCATATAGATCATGTTATAGGAATGTGATACATATAGAAAAACAAGTCTAAATATGGTCATCTATTGGTCAGGTACCCATGAGGTCCCTTAGCATCCCAAGGACCTTCTCCTAAGCAGGGACCATTCCCTGTTTCACATTTACTCCTAGTAGAGCCTTATATGGAAATGGTTCTGGTACATAGAAAACCATATGTTTAAAACATAGTATACAACTTTGACAGAGGAAAAAAAAAGGAGCCTCAGTCCACATACTTTCAATGCTGAGACCAACATAAAATCTATCAATTGCCCCTTTTGGCAATAAAATTGCCATACCCAAGTCTCAGCATTACTTTCAAAATCATAACATTCTTCAGCAAACATTTCCTTCATTTTCCTTCAAAATTATTAACATTTAACAGGTCTATTCATCAAAGCATATTGAGAGGATACAAAGTTGTTCATGGCACGATTAATCAAAGCTCTAATAAATGGAATAATACAACAGATAATAAATGCCATAATTAATAGGATCACACCTATAGGAATCAAAGCAGATACAAGCATTTGTTGCCATCCTGTGAGCCATGCTAAGAACCCACTTTGATTATCAGTAATTTCTCGTTCTTGTAATTCTTGAGCAATTCTAGTCATATTTTTTAAACCCTCTGAAATTAAATGACCATCTGCATCATTTTCAGGGATATAAGTACAACAAGAGGTACCAACAATAACACAAACTCCTCCTCCTGCCGCGGTTAATTGATCTAAAACTAGCCTGTTTTGCAGGGCAGTTAAACGGAGCCCTCGGAGTTCCTGTTGAACACCAGCCAATGTGTCTCTTGTAGTATTGATAAATGAAATTAGCTCATATCTTGTAACCTCAACTTCAATTTGAAGACTAGAGACACCTATTCCTGGAAACACTGCTTCAAAGAATCTTTCAGTACCAGTCCAGAGTCTATGTTGCTTTGGTACTGGATTATCTCTACTCAAACTACTAGTTGAACCGCGACCAGAGAGGGAGCGTTTCTTTTTCTGTTTTTGTTTTGTCATAACGTGAGGTTTGTGTGGTCTAATAACCATGGAATATTCTTCCAAAGTTACTAGAGCACATCTTCCACTCCAATCTTCTGGAAGAGTAGTGTAGACTCTATGTCCACACAGCCAAAACCAATCTTTTACAGCTCTAGTTCCCCGTGAAGCAGGAGCATATCTGTAGCAATTTTGACCTGGCACAAGTGCACAATATTTAGAACACACATCTTGAATAAAAGGATTAGCCCATCCATAAGCAATCATAGTAGATATAGGATGTGGTGTTCCTTTAGAACACTCAGTCATATTAGCTTTTGGATAATGCAAAATACACCTCATACAACAAGACATATTTTCTATCTCACAATGATGGTATGTTCGATTACATTTACTTTTAGGAATTACCCCCAGTCTCACTGTTCCAGTTTCTCTTTCCATACATAACAGTGAGTCTGGAATAGAGCCAATGGTTGTCACTTTAGCATGTACTTGCATTGCAAGCATCATTATTCTACTTTTTCCACAACTCCATATTGCACTTCTATTTGGAGCCATCATTCCAGTAATGCTAACAAAAATAGGGCATTCTAATTCTTCTTCTGTCCTTGGTGATTTAACCTCTACATGTGGTCCAGAAGCACTATGTGGCATTTTGGTGCAAACATAACAGTCACCTGTTTTTCCTTCAGATTTGGCAGTGTAGTTGGCTAATCTCCACCACATGTTAGCTGCGAAGGCATGTGGTTCTTCTTCATAATGTACCCAAGTTTCATTACCAGTGCTAACAGCAGCTTGTATGTGAATAAACACATTTGTCAGCACAACCAGGTAAAATGTCAATTTAGCAATCATGGCTAGAGAGCTTCAATGATAATTATTGCTGGTTTTAGATCTCTAGCAATCTCTTTCTTCTTCTCCTCGTTGAACGTCTTGGTTCACCTTCCTTCGGATCTTTCCTTGGCTCACTGGCTTCCTTCTCCTCATTGACCAGAACGTTCCCCTGGGATGGAGCTGCTTTCAGTCGACTGGCATGGATCCACTGCGGCTGGAAGTCAGTCAGCACTCCTGTTCTCGTCACAGCAATCACCGTGGCGGGCCCCAGATATTTCGGCTCACCCAGTTTTGTGGGCTTCAGACACTTTATCAGCACCTGTTGTCCTGGAACGAAAGGATGAGTGGGTTTTTCTGCAGGAAAAGGGAGAGAGAGAGACACATCACCATTGATGCTATTCAAAGTTTTAATTAGGGAATCCACATAATCCGTGATGATCACCTCCGTGTCACCTGTGGAAAAATTGCCAGCGCGACCTCTGACCCATGGGGTCGGGAAAGGTCTACCCATAAGGATTTCAAACGGAGACATCTTTGTTGTTGCTGATGGTGACATTCTAATTTCTGTCAATACGGCAGGCAGCAGATCAACCCAATTTCTGCCTGTATCAAGACACGCTTTATTAAGACGATCTTTGATAACCCTATTCATGTTCTCAACTTGTCCACTAGATGGAGCATGAAATGGGATATGTAATCTCCAGGTAATATTAAGCTCTTTGGCTAACAACTGCATGACTTTGGAAGTGAACGGTGTTCCATTATCACTATCGATAACCATTGGTATACCAAAACGCGGTATAATGTCCTTAGCCAGAACTTTAACTACCGTCTGTGCATTTTCTTTTCCACACGGAAAAGCTTCAGGCCATTTAGAAAATCTGTCAACAATCACAAGCAAATATTTATTATTTCCGCAAGGAGGCATATGCGTAAAATCAATTTGCAAGTGTTGGAATGGTAGCTCAGGATGTGGTAAAGCGTCATGTTTAGTTGCCTTGTGCTTGTTAGTTTGAGCACACACCAGACAAGCATCCAATATCAACAGAGTATTTCTTTGAATATTTGCTATGCAATAAGATCGATTCAACATTTGTATCACTTTCTTTTTTGACACATGTGATACACCATGATAATGTCTACATAGCATAACAATCGCAGATGCAGGTAATGCAAGTCTACCCTGTTTGTCTCTCAAGATTCCAACTTGATCTGGTTTTACTTCATTGTCTGACCAGTAAGTCAAATCAGCTTGCGTAGGGTTAGCTTGTAATATTTTAATGTCCAAATCATTAGTCAATAATGAATTCATCATAGGCACATCTGTGCCCCTTTCGCTTACATGTGGACTTAACATTACTTCTTTAGCAGCCCATTTCGCTACTTCATCTACAAATCTGTTTCCTTTGGCTTCATCTGTTTCTCCTGACGTATGTCCTGCTACTTTAATAACAGCGAGTTTTGATGGTTGTTGTGCTGCATTAATGAGCTCCGCTACAATACTATGGTGAGCAATTGGCTTTCCATCTGAGGTTTTAAAATTTCTTTCTTCCCACAATTTAGCAAAATCATGTACTATGCTATACGCATATTTAGAGTCAGTGTATATATTAACACACTGATCTTTTGCCAATTGACAAGCTCTCGTTAAAGCAATTAATTCTGCAACTTGCGCTGACTTATATGGCAAAGAGTATGCCTCAATTACACGATCAGGTAATTCAACAATAGCATACCCACACAAGTATACATTATCATTTGGCTTGAAACAGGATCCATCAATATACCAATTCTTCCCCTCCTCCAGGACAGATGCAGAAACATCTGGCCTGCAGGCAGTCGAAATCTGGATTCTGTCCAGGCACTCGTGGTCATCACTCTCAAATTCACCTTGCATCAGCAACCTGTGCAAATGTACAGTAGGGCCATGAATAACAGAAGTTGGCTTCAAAATCAAATTAGCAGTAGCTAATAATATAGCCTCATAGCCAGAGCGGCGTTGAGCAGTCATATGTTGAGTAGAAATATTACTCATAATGACTCCTACCTGATGAGAAGTATGCACTATCAATTTATGTGATAACACAATTTTTTCAGCATCTTGCACCATGATCGCCGTGGCAGCCACTGCACGCAAACAAGCAGGAAGTCCCCTGGCTACTGAATCAAGAGTTTTAGACAAATAAGCTATGGGACGAAAAGTACCCCCATGTTCCTGGGCCAGGATTGCGGCGGCTGTACCCCCACTTTCATGCACGTATAAGTGAAAGTCTTGAGAGTAATTTGGGAGGCCGAGTGCAGGAGGTTTCATGAGGGAGGATTTCAAATGTCTGAATGCTTGATCCATCTCAGCTGTCCATGTAATGTCCTCTGTGTCCCCCAGAGTAGCAGTTCGTAGGATTTTATCATACATGGAACAGTTGGGCACCCATATTCGGCAATAATTAACCAGTCCCAGGAAGCTTTGCATCTGCTTCCGTGTCGATGGGTGCTTGAAAGTAGCAATAGCTTTCACTCTGTCAGCAGACAATTGCACTTTGCCCTGTGACAGTTCATGTCCAAGGTACTCGACCCTCCTCTGTACCCACTGTAATTTCTCTCTTGATGCTTTGAAACCAGCCTCTGCCAAAATATTGCAGACAATTTTAGAGGCAGCAGCACACATGTCCTCAGTTGCACCAGTGATGAGGATGTCATCTGCATATTGAAGCAGACAGGTGTTTGGAGGAAGTTTGGCATTTTTCAGCGTTGCGTGCACTACAGCAGAGAAAACAGCCGGAGAATCCCTGAACCCTTGTGGGAGTCTTGTCCACGTTAATTGTGAATTTTCCAAGGTAAAAGCAAACAATGGCTGTGTTTGGCGATCAACAGGAATGCTGAAGAAGGCACTGGAAATATCCAGAACTGTAAAAAATGAATGTTCAGAAGGAATAGAATTAATTATAGTTTGCACATCAGGTACAATAGGAGACAATGGTGTTACTAACTCATTAACTTTTCTCAAATCTTGAGTTAAACGCCAAGAACCATTTGCTTTCTTAATTGGATTAATTGGTGTATTATAAGGTGAATGAGTGTGCACCAGGATGCCTTGAGCCAGTAATTTATCAATAACAGGAAGAATACCCTCCACCTTTTCTTTTGAGAGGGGGTACTGTTTCTGATACACAGGCTTGTCTGTTATTAGTTTAGCAACATAGGGCTGGACATCAATGAATCCTGCGTCATCCTTATGGGCTGCCCACAACTTAGGGTTGACGCCCTCAATTTCCTGTTTGAGCTCAGTTGCAGAATCATCCTCAAGGAGAGCATTTCCTGTATCAACAGTGAGAGAAAAGGCTGCAGGAAAAATAAGTTGTAGAGAGTCAGCATTAAAATTAAGTTGAATACCTAATTTATGTAAGAGATCGCGTCCCAGAAGAGAAAATGGTGAACTCGGTATTATCGCAAAAGCATGCATTTTAAACAGTGATGGGATATCATTAGAAGTAACTGGAAATGTTGGTGTCATTTCACATCTCACAGGTACACCATTGATTCCCACAGAGTTTACATGTTTTCCTGTAATCGAGCCCTCATAGACAAGAGAGGATAACGATGACATCGACGCCCCCGTATCTATGAGAAAAACATAGGGTTTATGGTCAACATTTAATTCAATAAATGGCAAAACAGTTGACACATTCGGATAACTCAAAGAAATCAATGAAAAATTATCAGAAGAGGGCTCAGTCGAACTCAGTCATTGTTGCCAGGAAATGGGATACACTGATTTTGTCTGTCAGTCTTTGCAGAAGGGAGCGCAAGTGGGGGCTTTTGCTTCAAGCCACCACCAGAGCCCTTCTTCTTCTGCTTTTCTGACCTCTGCCTCAAATCCCAAGCCTTTTTCCTACAGTCACGTTCCAGATGTCCTGGCTTGCCACAATAAAAACAGCGTCTCACATTTCCAAATTGTTGTGGACGAGGATTCACAGCAGCATTCACTTGAAGCATTGCAGGAGTTTTGCCCCTGGAGACATCAAAAGCTCCAGCAGAGGAAAGCTCACGCAAGCGTCGTCCTAATTCATCAACAGAAATGGTAGTAATATTCGGAGTTGTTATACGAATTAACTGCGCAGTGTCTTTGTTCATATTATTTAGGAACGTATTTAAGAACAATGGACAATTTTGTTCAATAGGAATCGCAGATTCCTCAACCCATGCATGTTTAAATCTATTAAAGAATGCAACAGGGCTTTCACCAGTTCTCTGTTTGGTATTGGCTGCATGCGAGATGTCTTGTTTAGCAGAAGACACTTTTAACAAAAAGGCAGTCAATTGCTTGAAAAAATCTTTAAGTTTACCTGAGCTGGCCCAAATCCAATCACCTGCTTCGTCCTCATCTTCCTCCGAATCAGTAATTAGAAGCACTCGTGAAGGTTTAGACAAATCAAGGGGCTTCGAATCTCCAGCTTTCTGAGATACAACACGACGAACAGGCGGTGTATCGTAGATGGGGTTTAAATAATAAACTTCTTCAATCATTTCCTCCTCTGTGATTTCCGCAGGCAGTGTTTTAGTCAAAATAAAACGATAATCTCGTCCCGTCAATTGACTGTAGGCAGTTAACCGTTGCAGCACTGCCACAAATTGATGTGGTGACTTAGCCGGATCAGGCAGATCTTTGCAAATAGCCACTGCCTCCGTAACACTCAGAGGAGTAATTTTGTAACCATCTGGAAGCTGTACAAACGGAAAAACTTCAGTTGTGGACGGCAACTGCGGATACAATCGATTGGTCAAGGGCTTTGGAATTTCAGCAGAAACAACACATTCATATGGAGGAAGAGACGCATCAGGTTTCAGCTGAGACTGAGAGAGAGAGCTGTCTTGTTTTTTCAACTCTGAACCCTTATCCCAATAAGTTTTCATCTTCATCCAAACTTTATACGCATCTTTCATATAATCAATTGGCCATCCTGGGTCACCCCAAGAACCAAAGATCATATCTTTTGCAGCACACATATCTTCATCTTTAAAAGAACCATCGCGGGGAAACGGATCTAATTGTATTTTCCCTTCTGACCATCCCGCGAGATTAGAGATATAGGGTTCTGTAAAAAACGCTTTATTATTGCGATTCATGAAATCCCTCGGGGTTTCCCCCATCAACGGTCGACTAATCGTTTCACCCATTTAAAACAGCCAACAAAGATCTCTCCTTTGCTTAAAGAAAAGCCTTACAATTTCAGACAAAATACAAATTAAAGTCTGCAGCTTTATATTAACTTTTTAGTATTTTTAGCAAAAAGAAAAATTTTAAATTCAGTATTATTCATTCAACCGCCAACAAGGACCTGAGGATATCACCATGAAATGGACTAAGAGAGAGAGAAAAATTTTCAACTCAAACTCATCTATTCCCTTCCCACGTATATAATCCGTGAGGATAACACCAAAAAATGAAAGGGTGATCAATCCTCTTTCACTCTTCCCGCATTTATCTAAATACGAGGATATCCACTTTTAACAAATATGAAAAAGTGCGGCACAAAAATACAAGGATCAATTTCTCAACAGACAGTAAGATGCACTTAAGCATTTTATTTCTTACCTGTCTGGAGAAATCCCGGACGAGCCCCCAAATTGTTAGGTTTTTGCTCCTAATTCGTGCCTCATCCCAGACCTTTTATTTGGCAATTGAATGAGCAATCACTCAGTGCTGAGGGAGAATATAGTCTCATTTTATTGATAAGAAAAGAGAGAATATATAGAAAGAGTACAAGGGGTGTAGTATAGTTTCAGCCAATGAGAAAGAAAATACATCATATAGATCATGTTATAGGAATGTGATACATATAGAAAAACAAGTCTAAATATGGTCATCTATTGGTCAGGTACCCATGAGGTCCCTTAGCATCCCAAGGACCTTCTCCTAAGCAGGGACCATTCCCTGTTTCACATTTACTCCTAGTAGAGCCTTATATGGAAATGGTTCTGGTACATAGAAAACCATATGTTTAAAACATAGTATACAACTTTGACAGAGGAAAAAAAAAGGAGCCTCAGTCCACATACTTTCAATGCTGAGACCAACATAAAATCTATCACAGACAGTGCCCTCTATTGTAATATCAGCTGTATTCTCATTAAAAATAATTTCTAGATAAACTCTAAAAATAAACTTTAATGAGACTGCACACAGCAAAAAGAAAGAAAGAAAGAAAGAAAGAAAGAGACAGTTCATAGAAGTTACAAGAGGAACAAATTTTTTAGAAATGTCTTTCATGTGGCTTCTAATGAACTAGTTGCATTTAAGTCAAAAATGTTTTTTAATCTAATTGAACCCACTTGACTGTCTTAGGTTACAGCAGGGTTACACCAACAGAGAAAGGTCTGCAGCTCATTTCTCAAACATTTGTTTGGCTGGAAAACACTGATGTTTCACACTTGTACAATATAAAAAAATAAATAAATTATGTCATTCAGAAAAAAAAAAAAAAAAAAAAAAACATTTGAAAAGTTATTTTTGTGTTCCTATATGGGGACTTTCTCTAATTCTTTTCATTCAAGATGTTTTTGAACAAAGCTGCTTGTGGTTTGTGTCACTGTGACTCTCTGGCGCAGTAATACACAGCTGTGTCCTCAGTCTGCATATTCTGTCCTTGTAGAGTCACTGTGCTGCTGGAAGTGTCTCTGCTAACTTGATATCTACTTTTCAGTTTATCACTGTAATATGTGTTACCATCACCACATATCTCTCCGACCCATTCCAGAGCTTTTCCTGCAGCCTGTCGTATGAAGTCAGTGCAGTAGCTGCTGTCAGTCACTGAATATCCAGAGATCTTACAGGACAGAGTCAAAACTTGACCAGGCCTTAAGACCACAGAATCAGTCTGGGTCAGTTCAACACAGTGGACACCTGGAGAAACAAATATGGACTGACATGTTAGATACATGGAAATATTTTGTATAAAAATGTTTATAAAAAACATTATTATAAATTATTTCTATAAAAGTATGAAGACTTACGAGGGACAGCTGCTAGCAGCAGAAACAACAAGAGAGATGAGGAGACCATGGTGTGAGAAATGAGAGAGCAATCTGCTTCTTTTCATCTAAATACTAAAATAAAGAGGAAGTGGAATATTTGCATAGAGTTCAGAGCAAAACTTAGCATGCAGCAATCAGGTTGCAGAATGAAAATCTGTCACAAATGTTTCATACCAAAAAGAGTGAGTTGATGAAAACTATTGGCACACATTAAGGGAACAGAAGCACAAAGGAAGATGCATGCAATAAAAGAAAGCAGATGCTTATTAATGACACCTGCTGATTATTAAATATACACATAGTCTAATTTTTGCTCTTCACATCACCAAACAACATTATGCTACTAGTGTATTAAGAGAGACAGCAGCCAATGAGGATTCTCTCTGATGTTTAGTGAAACGCTGCTGCTGTATCTGAAATTGCATACGGTAACACTTTATTTCGTTGGTTCACTTTAGACATTATACTGACTATAAGTAACTTTGACAGCTTATTCTACTAACCCTAACACCTAACCCTAAACTATCAGTTTACTAACAGTCTACTAATATTTTGATGAGAGTTAGTTGATATGTAGTTGCAAAGTTTCTTAGATAGTAGAGTGTCTAAAGTAAAGTAAAGCGTGATCTTCGCATATTTCCCTACTATATAATAGTTAAAAAAACAGTATGTGAAAAGTGTAGTATGTCTAAATTGACAGTAGTCATAAAAAGTAGACAAAAGTATCCGGATAACCTACAAAATTCTGAGGTGCACATCCAGTGGACTCTTTACTATCCCATGAAGCCACAGGAGAGGATTTGTGAACGCCAGTGAATTGACCAACTCACGCTGGTAGGTCACATGACAATGACAACATGGCAAATGTAGTACGTCTGGATTGCATTCATTCTGCACACAATCAAACATACAGAATTTACTTTTTTAACATTTGTAAAGTAATTACTTGTTCAAAACAAGTACCTACTCAGAGGGCCTGCAACGTTTTCTCACACTACCAATTCATACATGTTTTACGAGATGGCTAATTCGTACGAATTCATACGACCTCACTCATACGACCTCCCTCATACGAATTCATATGATTTGTATAAACCCCAGTGACGGGTAAGATTAGGGGCGGGGTTAGGGGTAGATAATTCGTACGAATTTATATGAATTTGGCAAATCGTAAAATACATACAAATTTGCAAAAAAGATACAAATTCGTATGAGTGAGGGTGTACAAATTCGTTCGAAATAGCCACCTTGTAAAATACGTACGAATTGCCATGAGATCGGGTCTCAATACCCACACTTGTGGACCTGCACCTAATGACAACCACAATAGCCCTAAATGTCAGCAGAGACCATGCAACTAGATGAGCCCTAGAGACAGATCCCTGTGAAGACTTTGTCGATACGACAGCCATCGGCACAAATCCTCAACAAAGACCACCAGAATCAGTCAAGTCTTCTGTACAGACCTCTATGGCCAGCTTCGACTCCTGCCCTCCATACTGTATGTCAGTGTGATGTATCCCAAACTAAATTTTCTGAGTGATACCAGTCCACAGTCTGACTTGTGATGCAGCCCTGAATCATGATCACACCATGTTGGTTTGTTTGGCCAGAAGAGGACTGGTCGCCCAACTGAGCCTGCTTTCTTTTTTCTCTTTCTGTTTTTTTTCTGTCACCGATGGAGTTTGGGTTCCTTGCCACTGTCTCCTCTGGGTTGCTTAGTTGGGGACACGTAATATTCAGCAATATTTTTGACTGTTCTGACACTATTGGATGAGAACTGAGCTGAGCTGGATGATGAGCTGAGCTGGCTGTTTTCTCCAGCGCTGATATATAGCTGAACTGAACTCATTTCATATTTCATGATCTTTACACAGTTATTGAACAGAACTGAATCAACATTGAACTGTCTTCAGCTGAACAATGACACTATTTTGTTTTTAGAGCTGCTTTACAGCAGAATTTAACTTTAATTACTTTTCCAGGGTCGGTCCGAATGTTTCTTATTGCACAAACGTTCCATTCCGTGCCAATCCAGGCCAGCTGGTACGGTTACAGTTTCATTTTCCACCGCGAGGCTGATAACGGCCGCTCTTTGAAGTGTAATATAAAAGCCTCAGTCGTTGCCTTGGTAACGCAACAGTTTACTGATGATATGAGATGTAAAATAACTATCGCGTTATGGAGGAAAATCAAATGTTTCTTTTAACTTTATTATTAATTTGTGTTTACGTCATGCAAGTAGAGCACTAGCCAGCTACAGAGAGAAGCCAGACAACAGACGAGTGACCAATCCTGAGTGGCGACGTCACATCATGGATTCTACCAGCACAATTCAGCTTAGACAACCGTGCCGAGAATTGCAGAAAGTTAGATTAATTAAATATTACACATAATTTGGTAGTCAAATGTAAAGTGTTGCACATGTAATTGGTGCAAGGATGAGTATATATATTTTATAAAAATACACTTAATTAGAAACATCACCATTACTAAATTGTGCTGTCTGTTGCATAGGGACCAACACTTAGAAGTTTACTTAAATGTACAATGTATTATGTGTTAAATGTACAAAAAGTGCAAGTATAGCTCTGTAAAAACTTTACTTACAATTTTACAGCACTATGTTGTAATTGTGTCTTGAGGCATCTTTACACAGAAAAAGCGGCACAGAAACCAACTCTGAAGCGGCATAATACCACAAAAATGTGCATTTACACAGAACGTTTAATGCTGTTCTGAAGCGGCATAAATGCATTTGCATAGGAATTAAAATGGCGCGAAACAATGCTTTGAACATAAGTATTTCAAAACTAACAGTTTTAACAAAATTAATTTAAAAATAAATAATAAACAATGAAATATAACTCGAAATAAAAAAAATACAAAAATTTAAAGTAGTAAACTGCGTGCTATATCTCACGCTTTGATGTTTGTCGTAATAAAAATTGAACGTAACAAAAAATTATACATTATTACACCGGGTAGTTCACAACAGGGTTAAAAGAGGTCGAACATTTTTTTTTTTTTTTTTTCAAAGAGACAGAAACAACAAATGATGCTAGCATTTGCGTGTATCAGGCAGCAGCAGATCACCAAGACCGTCGTGTGTGGGTGAAATATCGTCCTCAAGGAGATGATTTTTGGAATATAATATAACAGTACACAATCACAGTGACGCCGATTGTGTTAAGCATTTACCTTATCTGAGAAAAATGTAGCAGCGCGTTGATCTGACAGTCTCTTCATGGGAAGATTACAAACGGCGAAAGCCAATTGATGACACACGACGATTCTCTGCTGTTATTTTGGTGGTTTTGCTTCACGATGTGAGTACAGGACTCTTTTACTTCAATGCCCCTTGTTGGAAGACATTATTTTTATTATTTGCCCTAAGTTATACGTTTCGTCTCCTGCTTCTTGAATCTCGCGCCGCCTGAGCTGACTGGAATGCTTTTGGTTGTCATGACAATGACGTAGTTTAGAGCGGCTATATTCCGTGTTCATTTACACTGAACCAGAACAGTATCAGACTCGCCTTTGATACTAGGGGCTGAGGTGGGTCAGACCCGGCGTATTTTAGGTTTTCTTTAACACGGCATTGCGTCTTTACACTGAATTCTGAGCAGGTAACGTTACAGACCCGTTTCAGAACAGCCATAAATCGGCTGTGTAAAGATGCTTTTACTGAATCAAAAGGTCTAGCCTGGGTGCCAGCCCGAACCCCGCCCACAACATTTTTTGGACGGGAAGTTCGGTCTGGACTTGATCCATTGTGGAGTAATTATGCTCAGCTCCCAGAAGGCCGAGCCAATCAAATTGCCAGGGCGGGCTTTAATCGATGATGGACAGGCTATCTGCGGTTACGTAACCACCCACGTCATCAAAGAGCGCTTGGGTTGAATTGGTTTTCACCATAGACAGTAAAAGAAATGGACACAGCGACCCCATTGGAACTCAATTGAGACAAGTGAAGCCCATTTTTAGCGATTTTTAGCACTTCCGTTTCTGACGCGCAGACTCAAACTAAGCTTGATGACGTCAGCAACCTGTCTGACAGATGTAAATCTTCTAGTAGCTGTGCGTGCAAACTGCCATCGTTAATCTTGCAGAGACGGCGAGCTTGAGCGGGGAGTTCTTTGGCGTGAGTGAGCAGGAGTAAGTATTCTGATTAATTATTTTGTATAGTATTTTAAAATGTAACGCCAGTACGCCATATTAAGTTAATGCATACTATTGCCTGCGAGCTTCTCCTCCTGTCTGTACAGTAATTTCTCTACTGTGCGACAGAGAGTCGAGTGGTTATGACGCAATCGTTAGCCTATTTTTACAAAAACTGTTTCTACGGGGCCATAATGTAACATAGAAGGTAATGGAGCCCTTTATACATTGTCGTGTATCTTTAGAAATAAATAATGGACAAATGGAGTCTTTAAACGCCTCAGATGTAAAGTTATTCGCTGTCAAAGTGACGCCAAATGAATGGGAGTCAATGGGATGCTAACGCAAGTGAAGTTCTGTTACAAGATGGCGGCACGCGGCCGACTTCAACTTCCGGTCGACTTCCTTGGGCACTGGTTTTCACCAACGATGACTGCAGCTGGAGAAGTAAGATGTTTAGATTCCGCTATTACGTCTGTAATAAAAGAAATCGACAGCGCATTAATTTCAAAAGACGAACAAAGAACCGCAATCAAGGCATTTGTCGATGGGAAAGATGTGTTTGCCGTCCTTCCAACGGGATTCGGCAAAAGTTTAAGTACAAGTTCAACATACGTCACTTACTGCGTTGCTCTGATTGGTTGTAGGTCTATCCAATTGAGTGCAGAGTTTTGTTTTTTTACTGGTTCGGTTAAGACACGCCCCATAATTCAAGTGCAATGGAGCAGTATCAGACTCACATTCTGCCTGGAATATGAGTATGACGAAGTCAGGCTACAAAAGGTCTACACAACCAACACTTTCACCAAATATAGGAAAGAAGTCATGTAAGTAGACAAGTGGTCAAGTGGAAAGACAGCATTTGCGGGTATTGGAAGAAGAATATGCAATTTCCGATGCAGCCAGTGGGTAAGAAAATACATCGAGGGGGTGATCCAATTTTTATAGAAAAATAATTTGTAATGATGATGATAAAGATGTTTTTGTACAGGGAGGCTGTTTGCGTCTGTCACTGTGTATAATATTTGGCACAATAATACACAGCTGTGTCTTGAGCTTGCATATTATTTCCCTGCAGTGTTATTGTGTTACTGGAGGTGTCTCTGGTGATGCTGAACTTGCTTTTCAGTGAATCCTTGTAGGCTAAGTTTCCATTACTCCAGATCACTCCAATCCATTCCAGAGCTTTTCCTGCAGGCTGACGAATCCAGCCTGTAGCATAACTAGTAACTGAATATGAGACTTTACAGTTGATAGTTAGAGTGGCATCAGGACGGACAGTCAGAGACTCAGGCTGAGTGAGTTCATATGAATGAATACCTGTATCAAATCAAATAATAGCTGTTAGTAAAATAGCATGAAGTTTAAAGATGGTTAACAAGCTTTTTAGCTACAAAATGATGCATCACACAGAAAAGTAGACTAAACTTACAGGATACTACTGCCAGAAGCAACACTAAAGATGAAGAGATCATGGTGTGTTTCACAGCACAGTTTGTTCTTCTCTCCCTCTAGTGATCAGATGAATGTATAAACTGACTCATGTCTGCTGTTTAAATATGCAACAGAAGATTTACATAAACACACAGAGCTAATAATCAACTTTACATGCTAAAAAATATTTATGTTACGCTTCATATAATTTATTCTATTCTCTCATAGAGAATTTTATGACATCAAGCTTATGTTTTGTCAACTTTTTTCTCTACTGCACATTTTATATATCTCCATCTACTTTAATTATTTTAATTCAGGGGTTGATAAAACTAATATTGGCTATATTGGAAAGCAACAAAAGCAGTAGGTCAGTAATCTGGTTCTGTTGGACCTGCATCTGAAAGTCTAAAGGCCTCGACTTTTGCCTGTAATAATGAAGCAAAACTTGTGAACTCAGAAAATAAAAAACACTTGAAACAACTCTTGCATTTTTATATTCAGAGGATTTTTTCTTTTTATTCAAGATGTTTTAGAACTGCTTGTTGTTTATTACTGTTTTCACAGTATGATGCTGATATTCATTATTATATTTTGCCCTTGTAGAGTCACTTTCACTTGTAGACTCCTGGAAGAGTCTCTGGTTAATTGAAACATATTTTTAGTTTGTCACTGTAAAATGTGTAGCCATTACCACAAATCTGCATATCAAAAATATGTGTTGTGTTAAAGCAGTCAGATATGCATTTGTGCTGTGTGATGTTAGAGCTTTTATAGTGTATTGTAAATTTAACAGTAATATAATAGGCTTTAATAATGATGTGACAGATGGTATATCTTCTCATTAGGACTGTATTTTATGGATTTTTTATTCTCTGCTGCCACCTGTTGAACTCTAGTGACAAGAGATGAAACACTCAAGTGGTTTTTGTTCAGCCGTGCAAGAACTTTGTGTCACTGTGTTTGTTTTGCGCAATAATATGTGGCTGAGTCTTCTGTTGTCAGGCCCGACAGTTTCAGATATACCATATTCTTTGAATTATCTCTGGTGATTTCAGTTCGTCTGTTGAAGGCTTCAGCATAGTCATGGCTGCTTACCATTACTATAAACACGACCAATCCACACGAGAGGTTTTCCAGCTTGTTGTCTGATCCAGTGCATGCTACAGCAGCTAAAGCTGAACCCGGATCCTCTACAGGACAGAGTCAGAGTTTCTCCAGGCTTTTTCTGAACTGTGCTTTCAATGGACTCCATACTTTGACATTTTAAACCTAAAAGGAAGATTGAAACGACTGATTTCATTTGAAACATATATGTATTAGAACTGACAATAGAAACGTGTTTCATGAGAAAACTCACGGTGTACGCTGAATGAGAGCAGCAGTAAGCAGAGTGAACTCTTCATCTTGAAAGTGGTGATGTAACGCTCCAGATCCAATCAGAAGCACATAAATACTGAACAAACATACAGGAGTGTTTGATTTGCATTGGAGGGTCACAAGATACAATCATGACTGAAGGACTAAACTACACTGTAAAAAATTACCGTGATTTTAACAGTAAAAGACTGTAAAAATGCTGCGGTGAAAAACTGTTAATTGGTTTACAGAAAGTTTCCGTACTATATACAGTGAATAACTGTAATAGATCTACCGGTACATTTAATGTAATTTACGGTAAAATACCATTAAATTCACAGTTTTTGAAAGTGAAAAATAACAATTCATTGTAAAATTTAGTGAAAAACCGTAAATTGACATTCCCACAATTCCCTGCGTGACACTTCACATTTGATATATTTTTGTTGAAATAACTCTGTTTCTTCTTAGTTTTTCTCATTTTTTTCTAATCAGTTATGTACATTAGGGTTTTATGTTACATCTAATGTTGTTAAATTAATGTTTATTGCATTTTTAAAATTTCATGCATGTTACCATGATGGTGTTTAGTGTGTGTGTGAATGACACTGTGTGCACCTTCTTTATGTTAGTGTTGTCCTTCTCAGCTTGTGGAAAAGCTGCTTGTGATGAACTTTGATTCATCATGTGACTCTCATCACCACTGTGTTTGGTGACTGTCAGTGTATTATAAAGGTACAAAACAGATATTAGTACTTCATTAGAATATATACTTCATTTAAGAATATATTGCGATGTAAATTGAATGAAGTGTGTGGCTGTTTTAATTAATTTGGTGATATATGATTAATGTTATTGTTTTTACCTTATCTGTTTGGAATCGGCCATCTTGGCCAGGACTCCCTGGAAGAAGAGATTTCTTTTATCTCAATGGGACCTTCCTGGAAAAATAAAGGTTAAATAAAAAAAATAATAAAATTAGGTTGGTAAATTAACATTATATCAGTTAATGAAATATGTTATTTTTCCGTAAATTTTACTGGGATTTTTTTTACAGTGTATTTAAGAACAGTATGACGTGAATGTGAATATGTACCTTTCTGTTCACTGTTATATGTCACAATACACAATAAGAAAAGTTTTTCTGCATTTTATTTTTTGTTTGTTGATCACACGTGCTCATGCTGTTTGCAGTCAACTAGATAACATGATATTTATTCATGCTGCTTGATAACTGAATCAACAGAAAAGAGAATAAAAAAAAATATTCTCGTGTGGGAACTGGTGCATGTTAATTTTATATTTCTAAATAATTATTAGTGCTGCTCAATCAGTGGCTGAAATCTCCAATCGCTCCTCTGAGACAACAGTAACACTGGGTCAAAACAAGCTCAAAACTGAACTTTACTGACCAACAGACTTTATAACCTGATGAAAGCAAAGAGATGCAAGAGCTGATGGATTTCATTGATGGATGGAGAGAATTTTAATGTCATCAAATGAATATCAGCTGTGAATGATGAACATTTTATAAAAATGGTTTTGAACTTTAGAGGACAAAACAATCAATACCCTAATGTGAATATGATGATGTTTTTGTACAGGGAGGCTGTTTGCGTCTGTCACTGTGTATATCTCTGGCACAATAATACACAGCTGTGTCTTGAGCTTGCATATTATTTCCCTGCAGTGTTATTGTGTTACTGGAGGTGTCTCTGGTGATGCTGAACTTGCTTTTCAGTGAATCCTTATAGGCTAAGTTTCCATTACTCCCAGATCACTCCAATCCACTTCCAGAGCTTTTCCTGCAGGCTGATGAATCCAGGCCTGTAGCCATAACTAGTAACTGAATATGAGACTTTACAGTTGATAGTTAGAGTGGCATCAGGACGGACAGTCAGAGACTCAGGCTGAGTGAGTTCATATGAATGAATACCTGTATCAAATCAAATTAATAGCTGTTAGTAAAATAGCATAAAGTTTAAAGATGGTTAACAAGCTTTTTAGCAACAAAATGATGCATCACACAGAAAAGTAGACTAAACTTACAGGATACTACTGCCAGAAGCAACACTAAAGATGAAGAGATCATGGTGTGTTTCACAGCACAGTTTGTTCTTCTCTCCCTCTAGTGATCAGATGAATGTATAAACTGACTCATGTCTGCTGTTTAAATATGCAACAGAAGATTTACATAAACACACAGAGCTAATAATCAACTCCACAAGCTCAAACAACAAGAATATTGGGATTACATGAAGAGGCATCATCACACTGTCCTGAACTTTTAGTTATTACTGATATGAAGTTCATTAGCAGAAAATATAAACAGTTTATTGTGACTGTAAGTGATTCAAACTATCAAAATGTAAAGTTAAATATTCTTCGATTGAATTTGCCCTGATCAGAGCATTTATGCCAATTAAAGTTATACAATGAATATGTCTTGTTCTTTTTTTCTTTAGACTAGAGATTTTATAATTATTTATTGCATATATTAATTATATTTGTGTTATTATTTTATTGATGTTACATCTGACAGCAAACAACATCAGTAATAATGAATCTTTCTGTTGGGCCATCATCAGAAAGACTTGCTTTTCTCACCTGTTCAGTGAATTGAAATAAATATTTAAGTTTTAAAATTATCATGAAGATTGTCTGATCTGGTTTCTTCAGTACACTTGTAACAGGTGCCTGTCTTGTTACTTGAATAAGCTTAGCTAACAATCAGTGGCGTAGCGTCTGGGCATGCAGGGTATGCACATGCATATGGGCACATATCTATTATTGACCGGTATTCACATTTCTGTCATTATAAATTGGCTTTCTGAAACTTATGCATGCAGTAATGTAAGTAGTACAGAATTTTAAACGGCTACGTCTGCACATTTTAATATACTGCACAAGATGTGAATAAATGTAACTGGTACACTCCCTGGGGTGGATACTTATTATTCAACAAAATAAAACATGATGGAAATATATTTAGAGAAGAAACTTGTAGTAAATTTATTAAGCATGTGCATTAAAAAAGTCTGTGACAGAATAATTCATTCATAACTGGAATAATCTTCAAACTCATCGCATCTATGATCGTTCTGAAATTCCAAAGCCCGAGTCAAATCGGTGGAATTCAAACTTGGACTATGTTGAAAAGCCGTTTTTTTCAAAGTCATAATGATGGAGGAGCCCGGTAACACTTTAGAATACTGATCCTTCATAAATGAATAACTACACAGGAACAAATGAATAATGCATTATTAACACTCTAGTAACTACTATTAACTAACAAGAAACTCTGATGAATGAATTAGTAAGTAATAGTGCTAAACACAGCTGCTAAAAAGATGATTGCGTTGAGATGAAAACCTCCTCATTCACTTTCTGTTAAACGATTCTTACATTTTTGGATGTGATTTTTCTAGAACTGTCTCCTGCTCGAGTTCTTTTGACTTTTGAAATGCTTTGTAATGTTCTTTTCTTTTCTTTTCTTCTTTTAAAAATGAAGCAAGAAACATTAATCATATACAATATCTCTGATCTGCTGGACTCGCCTTTGGAGAAGAGCTTTTGTTGATTTTGTACTCAGAAAATGTAAGTATTACTACTAAAGATAAGATTACCCCAGAATGAACTGCATTGCTTGCACACACCAACACTTACACAAATAATAATGATAAATGCTGACCAATACTTAATTATATTACTTTTTTTCAATGAAAATTGTTTTTGCAGTCAAGCAATGAATTAATGCATGATTAATAAAATAATTATATTTTATTTACTGACAACAATAGGAAACATAAATGAGTAAAAGAATGAATATAAGTAACCATCACAATACATAAATAAATATACAATTCAACAACACATGAAACAAAGCTTTTTTTTTTAACTTATTGTTATCTCAACATAGCTGTGCCAATTCTGCAGCTTTATTTTGATGAAGCAGCTGACCACCGTGAACACCTTCGCCTGTCTTTGCCATCCAAGAAGATGTGCGGGACAATCTGGCTGGCGCTGTGTCTGCTCCAGTCATTTGTGTGCTCTCCATGAGCATTACTACCTTTAAAACATTTAAACAGATTAAAACGTTGTACAATTCATGTCAGCATTCTGTTTCTTGCCTTATTTCATTTAATATTTGTACAATTAAATGCTAATTTCTGTTGTAGCATTATTACTTTAGTGGTGTGGTGGCCTAAACCACTGAACTGGTAAGCAGAAGGTTGCTGGTTCGATCTCTGTATCCGTCACCGTCCTTGAGCAAGACTTCAGGTTACTCCACATTGATCATCACTGTAATAAGAGCACTGTAAGTCACTTTGGATAAAAGCACCTGCAAAAAGCATAAATGTAAATGTGATTTTTGTAAATCCTTTTTTTTTTAGTGTCTTGGGCACAAACATTCAATAAAGCTACTTATTTCTTAAAGTTTACGTTTTCAAGGTACTACTATAATATAAATGCATACATACATTTCATACAGTTTCTATTTGGGGGCATAAAGGCTTAGTTCACCCAAACATATAAATTGAGTCATTATTTACTCGCCTTCAGGCTGTTCAATCCCTGCTCATTTCTTTTTCCCTTTTTTTGCCTTGCAGGTCCTGCTCCACCACAAAAACTCTGCAGAAAACATACAGACATCAAGAATAAGAAAGTGCTGTAATAATTTACAATAATTAAAATAAACTACAACTTAAGTTTTAAATTGATTGTTTTTTATTCATTTCTGTAGTATCCTCACTCAAAGCCATTGATGGCAGCATTCCTTCATCAGCCTCTCTCCACCGGATAAACACACATGTGATCATTTGTCCCTGTAACATCCAGACAAGACTCAAGCTTCCTCTGAGATTCATGTGCTCAATTTACATTTACATGTTGAGGTAGTTGATGATGTGTTAACTCACTTTTTATCCAACACAAATGTTCCTTAATTTATCAACAGTACTAAGAGACAAATAAAATAGATAACTTATGTCTAGTTACTTTTGTTTTTTGTTTTTTTACATTACTTGCATTCATGTAATTTAAGCAGTGTTGACAACAGTGAATTCTACATAATAGTACACACACATCACTCAGATGTCTATTTCATGTTGTGATGTGCTCATCATCTGCAATATTTATTGGATATTTTCATGTAAGGTGTTAAATAAACATTTAGAAAGTGATTTTATGATGTATATGGTTTAGATTTCATGTAAATCCCCCTTGGAGACGAACGTGTGCTTACTGAAGCTCCCCTGTTAGCTGTACATAATAAAACGTGTTTGTAAGATTTAAAAATAGCCATATGTTTTAAATTAACCAAGGAAAAAAATAAAAATGCCATTTCATTAATCTTACAATATCTCTTATCTGCTGGACTGAGAATCACAAAGGCAGACAGTGCCCTCTATTGTAAAATCAGCAGTATTCTCATTAAAAATAATTTCTAGATAAACTCTAAAAATAAACTTTACTGAGACTGCACACAGCAAAAAGAAAGAAAGAAAGAAAGAAAGAAAGAAAGAAAGAAAGAGCCAGTTAGCCAGGTCATTAGAAGTTACGACAGGAAGAACATTTTTAGAAATAAATATATAAATAAATAACAATTGTGGCTTCTAATGAACTAGTTGCATTTAAGTAAAAAATATTATTTAATCTAATTGAACCCACTTGAATGTCTTAGGTTACAGCAGTGTTACCAACAGAGAAAGGTCTGCAGCTCATTTCTCAAACATTTGTTTGACTGGAAAACACTGATGTTTCCCACTTGTACAATATAAAAAATAAATAATGTCATTCAGAAAAAGAAAAAAATACATTTGAAAAGTTATTTTTGTATTCCTATATGGGGACTTTCTCTTATTCTTTTCATTCAAGATGTTTTTGAACAAAGCTGCTTGTGGTTTGTGTCACTGTGACTCTCTGGCGCAGTAATACACAGCTGTGTCCTCAGTCTGCATATTCTGTCCTTGTAGAGTCACTGTGCTGCTGGAAGTGTCTCTGCTAACTTGATATCTACTTTTCAGTTTATCACTGTAATATGTGCTACCATCACCACATATCTCTCCGACCCATTCCAGAGCTTTTCCTGCAGCCTGTCGTATGAAGTCAGTGCAGTAGCTGCTGTCAGTCAATGAATATCCAGAGATCTTACAGGACAGAGTCAAAACCTGACCAGGCCTTAAGACCACAGAATCAGTCTGGGTCAGTTCAACACAGTGGACACCTGGAGAAACAAATATGGCCTGACATGTTAGATACATGGAAATATTTTGTATAAAAATATTTATAAAAAACATTATTATAAATTATTTCTATAAAAGTATGAAGACTTACGAGGGACTGCTGCTAGCAGCAGAAACAGCAAGAGAGATGAGGAGACCATGGTGTGGGAAATGAGAGAGCAATCTGCTTCTTTTCCTCTAAATACTAAAATAAAGAGGAAGAGGAATATTTGCATAGAGTTCAGAGCAAAACTTAGCATGCAGCAATCAGGTTGCAGAATGAAAATCTGTCGCAAATGTTTCATACCAAAAAGAGTGAGTTGATGAAAACTATTGGCACACATTAAGGGAACAGAAGCACAAAGGAACATGCATGCAATAAAAGAAAGTGAATGCTTATTAATGACACCTGCTGATTATTAAATATACACATAGTCTAATTTTTGCTCTTCACATCACCAAACAACATTATGCTACTAGTGTATTAAGAGAGACAGCAGCCAATGAGGATTCTCTCTGATGTTTAGTGAAACGCTGCTGCTGTATCTGAAATCGCATACGGTAACACTTTATTTCGTTGGTTCACTTTAGACATTATACTGACTATAAGTAACTTTGACAGCTTATTCTACTAACCCTAACACCTAACCCTAAACTATCAGTCTACTAACAGTCTACTAATATTTTAATGAGAGTTAGTTGATATGTAGTTGCAAAGTTACTTAGATAGTAGTGTCTAAAGTTTACAAAGTAAAGCGTGATCTTCGCATATTTCCCTTCTATATAATAGTTAAAAAAAACAGTATGTGAAAAGTGTAGTATGTCTAAATTGACAGTATTCATAAAAAGTAGACAAAAGTATCCGGATGACCTACAAAATTCTGAGGTGCACATCCAGTGGACTTTTTACTATCCCATGAAGCCACAGGAGAGGATTTGTGAACGCCAGTGAATTGACCAACTCACGCTGGTAGGTCACATGACAATGACAACATGGCAAATGTAGTACGTCTGGATTGCATTCATTCTGCACACAATCAAACATACAGAATTTACTTTTTTAACATTTGTAAAGTAATTACTTGTTCACAACAAGTACCTACTCAGAGGGCCTGCAACGTTTTCTCACAATACCAATTCATACATGTTTTACGAGATGGCTAATTCGTACGAATTCATACGACCTCACTCATACGACCTCCCTCATACGAATTCATATGATTTGTATAAACCCCAGTGACGGGTAAGATTAGGGGCGGGGTTAGGGGTAGATAATTCGTACGAATTTATATGAATTTGGCAAATCGTAAAATACGTACAAATTTGCAAAAAAGATACAAATTCGTATGAGTGAGGGTGTACAAATTCGTTCGAAATAGCCACCTTGTAAAATACGTACGAATTGCCATGAGATCGGGTCTCAATACCCACACTTGTGGACCTGCACCTAATGACAACCACAATAGCCCTAAATGTCAGCAGAGACCATGCAACTAGATGAGCCCTAGAGACAGATCCCCTGTGAAGACTTTGTCGATACGACAGCCATCGGCACAGATCCTCAACAAAGACCATCAGAATCAGTCAAGTCTTCTGTACAGACCTCTATGGCCAGCTTCGACTCCTGCCCTCCATACTGTATGTCAGTGTGATGTATCCCAAACTAAATTTTCTGAGTGATACCAGTCCACAGTCTGACTTGTGATGCAGCCTGGAATCATGATCACACCATGTTGGTTTGTTTGGCCAGAAGAGGACTGGTCGCCCAACTGAGCCTGCTTTCTTTTTCTCTTTCTGTTTTTTTCTGTCACCGATGGAGTTTGGGTTCCTTGCCACTGTCTCCTCTGGGTTGCTTAGTTGGGGACACGTAATATTCAGCAATATTTTTGACTGTTCTGACACTATTGGATGAGAACTGAGCTGAGCTGGATGATGAGCTGAGCTGGCTGTTTTCTCCAGCGCTGATATATAGCTGAACTGAACTCATTTCATATTTCATGATCTTTACACAGTTATTGAACAGAACTGAATCAACACTGAACTGTCTTCAGCTGAACAATGACACTATTTTCTTTTTAGAGCTGCTTTACAGCAGAATTTAACTTTAACCACTTTTCCAGGGTCGGTCCGAATGTTTCTCATTGCACAAACGTTCCATTCCGTGCCAATCCAGGCCAGCTGGTGCAGTTACAGTTTCATTTTCCACCGCGGGGCTGATAACGGCCGCTCTTTGAAGTGTAATATAAAAGCATCAGTCGTTGCCTTGGTAACGCAACAGTTTACTGATGATATGAGATGTAAATAACTATCGCGTTATGGAGGATAATCAAATGTTTCTTTTAACTTTATTATTAATTTGTGTTTACGTCATGCAAGTAGAGCGCTGGCCAGCTACAGAGAGAAGCCAGACAACAGACGAGTGACCAATCCTGAGTGGCGACGTCACATCATGGATTCTACCAGCACAATAGAGTGCCCCAGGGATGACGCATTTTTGTAGGCAAAACCCAGAAGCGAGTTAGCATTTTAGGAATTCCGGTTCCAACGCCATTAAGTCTATGGGTTTTTTGAATGGGTTTTTGCTAAATCGCCTGAAATAAGGTCTGTGGTTAACAAAGCCTCTAAATACTTTCACGTTTTGGTCTATGACATAAATCACACCAGTTATAACCCACTTGTGATTTTTTTAAACTTTTACTGTGTCTTAAAAACGGCGGTTGCTAACAAATTGCTAAAAGGGACTACTTCCTTTGGCGGGGACTTTAGACGTCATCATTAAAACGGGACATTTGGACAGCATTTCTCATGAAAAAGTGGATAAGTATTAATAACAGTGCAGATCATAATCAGCAAACATGTTTATAAATAAAGCTGTTTTTTAAAATACAGTTTGAGGAAGCTTGGTGGTGATGACGTTGATCCGCGACTATGGTGTGCTGTAGTCCGTTTATAGCCTATTGTTAGCCTTTTATAGCTATCTGATGACTTTATTTAGGCTTCAAAATCTATAAATGTTTGTGTTCACTTGTAAAGATTATCTTGATAGACAAAACGTGTAAATGTCATAACCCTTTGTTAAACACAGAGCTTATTTTCTGCGATTTTCCAAAAGTCTATGGGAAAAATGCATAGGCTTTCAACCGAGGGACCCCATGCGCCTCTAACTTCCGGGGCTGCGTTCCACTTCAGTTTTAGACACGCACTCGCGAACTTCCCTACACACTTCCCCTCGGGGGAATCCCTGCCGCCGCCATTTTGAAGTGCGTTCCACTTCGTGAAGTGGACGAGGGAAGTTTACATGGACAGACCCTCACTCCCTCGATTTTAAGCGAGTCTACTTCACATGTAGACTTCAGGCAGCTCCATAACCCACAATACAACACGATTATGACGCGTTATCGCGTTTAATTTACCCTACCACAAACAATTCTATGATATATTAATTATTTTTTTAAACATTTAAAACACACATATATACATATAGAATGCTGTATTAAACAAATTTATAAGAGGAAAAAATAAATAATAAATCAGCTCCATTGCGGATTCCAAGTGATCAAGGGCTTAGGACGTTCCAGTTCAGCCCATTGCAAAGGTTCCGCCAGAAGTGGCCACTCATGCAACGTAAGCAATGACGTACATCGAGTCAACGAGACCGAGGGAAGTTAGCGAGGGAAGGGCATTTAAAAACCGAACTGGAACGCAGCCTAGGTTGGCCTACAAAAACGCGTCATCCCTGGGGCACTCTATTCAGCTTAGACAACCATGCCAAGGACTGCCGGAAAAAAAACTTTCACAGTATATGTTAAATTAATTAGATATTACACATAATTTGGTAGTCAAATGTAAAGTGTTGCACATGTAATTGGTGCAAGGATGAGTATATGTATTTTATAAAAATACACTTAATTAGAAACATCACCATTACTAAATTGTGCTGTCTGTTGCATAGGGACCGACACTTAGAAGTTTACTTAAATGTACAATGTATTATGTGTTAAATGTACAAAAAAGTGCAAATATTGCTCTGTAAAAACTTTACTTACAATTTTACAGCACTATGTTGTAATTGTGTCTCACTGAATGATCAAAAGGTCTACACAACCAACACTTTCACCAAATATAGGAAAGAAGTCATGTAAGTAGACAAGTGTCAAGTGGAAAGACAGCATTGCGGGTATTGGAAGAAAATATGCAATTTCCGATGCAGCAGTGGTAAGAACATACATTGAGGGGTGATCCAATTTTTATAGAAAATAATTTGTAATGATGATGATGATAAAGATGTTTTGTACAGGGAGGCTGTTTGCGTCTCTCACTGTGATTCTCTGGCACAATAATACACAGCTGTGTCTTGAGCTTGCATATTATTTCCCTGCAGAGTTATTGTGTTACTGGAGGTGTCTCTAGTGACGCTGAACTTGCTTTTCAGTGAATCCTTGTAGGATAAGCTTCCATCATACCAGATCACTCCAATCCATTCCAGAGCTTTTCCTGCAGGCTGACGAATCCAGCCTGTAGCATAACTAGTAACTGAATATGAGACTTTACAGTTGATAGTTAGAGTGGCATCAGGACGGACAGTCAGAGACTCAGGCTGAGTGAGTTCATATGAATGAATACCTGTATCAAATCAAATAATAGCTGTTAGTAAAATAGCATGAAGTTTAAAGATGGTTAACAAGCTTTTTAGCAACAAAATGATGCATCACACAGAAAAGTAGACTAAACTTACAGGATACTACTGCCAGAAGCAACACTAAAGATGAAGAGATCATGGTGTGTTTCACAGCACAGTTTGTTCTTCTCTCCCTCTAGTGATCAGATGAATGTATAAACTGACTCATGTCTGCTGTTTAAATATGCAACAGAAGATTTACATAAACACACAGAGCTAATAATCAACTCCACAAGCTCAAACAACAAGAATATT